>NW_010310014.1:0-1110 GCF_000700745.2 Antrostomus carolinensis | reverse complement strand
CAACCTGCTGTAGGGAACCTGCTCTGGCAGGGGGGTTGGACTGGATGGTCTCCTGAGGTCCCTTCCAACCCCCACCATTCTGTGATGATGTGACTGGCTTTGGGCACGGGGAGGCCCATGTCTGGTCTTAGTGCCCAAGCGGCCATGCGGTGATTCCCACGTGGGGAGAAGAGGGGTGATGGGGAGAAAGGCAGCGGGAGCAGCCACATCTCCTTGTACTGCAGTGGCTGTGGTGGGCAGCACCATCACCCTGCATCCCAGGGGGCTGGAGATGGAGCTGGACACAGTGACCTCATCTTCCATCTCACACCTGGGAGGAGAAGAAGTCCTATGGCAGAACTAGGGAAGGGTGGGGGCTGTTTCAAGTCCCTTACACTGGAAGTCGTTTCTTTTTCTTTTTCTTTTTCTTTTTCTTTTTCTTTTTCTTTTTCTTTTTCTTTTTCTTTTTCTTTTTCTTTTTCTTTTTCTTTTTCTTTTTCTTTTTCTTTTTCTTTTTCTTTTTCTTTTTCTTTTTCTTTTTCTTTTTCTTTTTCTTTTTCTTTTTCTTTTTCTTTTTCTTTTTCTTTTTCTTTTTCTTTTTCTTTTTCTTTTTCTTTTTCTTTTTCTTTTTCTTTTTCTTTTTCTTTTTCTTTTTCTTTTTCTTTTTCTTTTTCTTTTTCTTTTTCTTTTTCTTTTTCTTTTTCTTTTTCTTTTTCTTTTTCTTTTTCTTTTTCTTTTTCTTTTTCTTTTTCTTTTTCATTTCTGTGGAAAAGGTTGTAGGTTTTTGTGTTGGAAAGTCCAAATTAATTAAGAGCAATTGTAGCCATAGCAATCAGGGGACAGGGTTTATCCGGTGGATGTAGGGAAGGACGCGCACAGCCTTCTCCTCGACGGCAGCGCAGGAGAAAGGAGTTGGCATCTGGGCAGCGGCTTTTCGAAACGGCCGGGTGCGTTGGCTCCGGTCACCCCACGAAACAACAGCCGGCTAAAAATAAGGTTGTTTTCTGTCCCGAGCTGCTTTTGACTCCGTTAGTCATCGCCAGCTCCCAAAAATAAGCGCCGTGGCACAGTCTCTCCTGGTAGCGGCTGTAAACAAACGCGGGGAGGCGGGAGGGAGGCGGACGGGAGCGG
>NW_010310013.1:52738-57098 GCF_000700745.2 Antrostomus carolinensis | reverse complement strand
TGGGGATCACAGCAGCTGCTGACGGCAGCAGCAGCCACATCCCAACAGGAGCTGCTGGACGAGACCTGAGCAGCAGAGGGGTGAGAATGGCTCCTTGGGGTTCAGTGCCTGGCAGTGCTGGGGCCAGGAGAGTTGTGTGGATGGAGCTGGGATGCAGCAGACTGTATTCCCTGCAGAGGGATCGGTGGAATAACTCCCTTTGTGACTGATTGCTGAGGCTGCAGGCAGGACCCAACGCAGCTGATGGGTCTGGAGGCACTGGAAGGAGCAGGGAATGGGAAGAGTGAGAGCATGGGTGGGTGTAAACAAGGTCCCAGACACTGGGTGCTGCATCACCCAGCCCCACACAGGGTAGAGAGCATGAGCCTTCCTCACATGACCCAAAAAAGCATAAATGGCTCCCTGAGCCTTTGCTCCCACTGTTGCAGACTCCTGAAATCAGGAGGAATCACTTGGGTTTTCTTCATGGACACAAACAGAGCCCTTCACAATTCAGCTGACCCCACCAACTGGAGCTGCACTTTTAGAGCTGCTTTGCTGTGGGCGTAGGAGGATGATGGCTGCAAAGCTGCTATTCCTGGGGCCCAGGCTCTCGCATCCTTCCTCCTGCTCTGCAGTCCCTGTGTGGAAATGGCTGTTGCTCACTCTAGAAGCTGGCATTGCTGCTAGAAGATGTTCTGCTTCTCTAGCAGTTCAAGAGCTTCAGCAGTTACAAAGGCTTCTCTTTAAAAATTAATGCTGTTCTGTATCATGTTAAATATTTATTCTTAAGGAACAATGCGTTCCCCCCTCCCCCATTCTGCTATAATACCTATTTTGCATATAAGATGATTAATAATTAAGCGTCTACATTTTATTTTGACTAACAGAAGATGTGCTTTAGCCAATTGGATGCCTGTTGTGTTCTGCTAAGCTGTGAATTCACCATCCCTCTCCAGACTGAGGGATCCTCTCTGGTTGTGTCTTGGAGCTCTTCGGCACTGGGAATCCAAGTTGGCCATGGCCAGTCCTGGACCACCTTCATGACTGTAATGCTGCAGAGTCAATGCTCACCTGGCCATGGAGAAGACTGTGGAAGGATCACCTCTTCCCTTTATACCCATCAGGAAGCCAGGGTGTTTCTTCAGCCTCTTCTCCCTGCCTTGTAACTCTGCTGTCTTCAGGTGAAGACAATGCACTTTTTCTGATGGAGCTGTCTTCCTTAGGCTGGGGCAGGAAAAAGTTGATGCTGATCTGGCCAAGCAGCCAAGGTGACCCATGGCAGCAGTGAATGCTTGGGTGCCAAATTTCACCCCCGCTGAACCAGGAAATGAGGGAAGAAATTGGGTATCCTGGGCCAAAGTCAGCTGTGTCCCAGCTGGTTCCAAGCACAAAGCTGCTGCTGGGCTGCTGAATGACTCCATGACAATCAGGTGATGGCATGAGGTCTCAGGGGACTGTTTCCTCCAATGCAGCTTTGAATTCCTGTGGCCTGCTCTGGGGAAGCCACTGCTGAAGCTGAGACCCAGACTCTTGCGTTGGTTTCCCTTGGCCAGCACTTGGCCAGCTCTGGGCTGGCAGCCAAACCCAGCCGTTCACTCACTCCCCCCCACCCCAGGGATAGGGGAGAGAAATGGGGGGCAAGGGTAAGGAGACTCCTAGGGTGAGATAAGAAAAATTTAATAATTGAAATAAAATAAAACTTTAAATAATAATGATAGTAAAATAATAATGACAACAGTAATAAAATATGCAAATGAGTGACACCCAGTGCCATTGCTCACCACCCACCGACCAAGCCTGGCCAGTTCCCAGATCACGATCCCGGAGGAGCAACAATCCCGACCTGAAACCGCAATCCCGGGGGAGCCAGAGCCCGAGCCAAAGCCAGAGAGAGCAAGAGAGGAAGAGCCCCTCATGAATCTCCTGCCCATGGGGGACAGGAGATGGAACAGCCCCTTGGCAGAGCCCAATGCCCATGGAGCTGATCCATGTCAATATTCCTCACCCCTGAGATCTTGTGCTTGCAGACGGACAAACACAAAGTCCTTCAGTGCCAGGGACACAAATGCCAACATGGGGATGTTCTCAACATTTTTTCTCATATCAAATCTCAGCCTGAAAGCAAAAAGCAGCTCTGTTCTTGCTACTAAAAAGAAACCCAGCTCTGTCTCAGCTAAAAACCAGGATAACTCCCTAAATGATTCTCTGATGCAGAAGGGGAAACCTGTGTCCTTGAAAGAGGGACCTGACCTGGTGATACAAACAGGGCTGCTTAATCCCTTATCCCCGCTGGCTGCACACTCCTTTGGAAGTGGTCGGTAGATCCAGCTCCATAACTGGAACCTCCCTGCACAGGAGCTTTGTGCAAGAGGGAAGCGTGGTGTCTGCAGCTTAGTGGGACTAGGCATACAGCAACTGGACCTCAGCAAACCTGTGCAGGTGCTGAGTGCCCCCCAACATACATGGGGCCCTTCCCCTGTTGAGCCAACTCTGGTAGACAAGGGGTAGCTGGAGAAAAATAACTCTTGTCAACCTGCAGAGGCAACTCATGGCAATGCTCCTCTGACACTGCTGAACTCAGGAACAAGGGTTGAGGAAAGAGCTAACACCAGGGCAAATTGTACCCTCGGATTAGAAGGAATTAATCCTGCGAAGAAAACTGGATTACAATTCAGGAGACATGCTGAAAAAAACAGCATTTGTATTCTGTGGGAGATTTCAGTGGTAGTCCCTTCTTCTCCCTGCCCCAGATTTCCCAAGGAAGAACAAAAATAAGTCGTTAAGTTTTCCCATGGAACTACAATCCCGGCTGCTTTGCAAACATGGGAGCATCTTGTTTTCTGTAATTCCCAAGCAGAATAATATATATTCTTTTCACCAATAAAAATGAAGCTACAGGATCCATTTTGGAAGACATGTTTGAGCATTCAGGAAACAAGGTAATTAAAGCAAATTTTGTTGAGGTTTTTCTTTGGGGAGCTCTGTCAAAATAGATGTGATTCCTCATCATGGTCCCTTCCAGGAGTGCTGCATTTTCTAAATGCTCTGTCAAAAGCATCTCAGCTGGCTCTACCCGTTAGATTGCTCTTCATTACAAAATGAAGAGACTGTGCAAGGCTGAGATTTACTAAAGTATTTGGTTCAGATTCAGATGAAATCTTTGTCTTGGACTGAGTTTTAACAGCCTGGGTTGTGAGCACTGCCATGAAGAGCAAAGATTGCCTGGGGGGCTGTGAGCAGAGGGTGAGGATGGGGAGCGGCAGAGCATGGATTGGGGTGCTGAGGCTGTGCGTGGGGTGCAGGGGACACACGTGGCAATCAGTGTTTCTTATTTAACAGCTCCATTAACGAGCTGGAGGCAGGAAGACACGGCAGCGTGGTAATGAAAGGCACAGATGGTGCTAAACTGTGGAGTGTTGCAAACAGGAGTTGAGCGCGCGATGCAGAGCGCCTTGAAAATCAGGCACAATAGGGTGACGCTCAGCTCACCAGCAAATGACCGGGGACAAAGATGGCCAAGGGCAAAGCTGGCAACGAGACAGCAATGGAGACCAAGGCAAGAGTGTGCTCGGGAGGCGAGGTGGCTGATTTCCTTTGCCACATGGTGCACATGCTGCAAACCTCTCCTTCCCTCCTCAAGCAGGGAGGAGGAGGCTGTGCGCATATGCATCACTTTATCTTGCTGGCCACAATTTCAGAATTTTGGTTAAAATCCTGAAAATCTTGGAGCAGGGAGGGCAGCAAGAGTGAGCAAGCCCTGGGGAGAGGTAGCAGTGTGCTCGTTGCATTGCTGGGGCTTGCTGTCTGCCTCTGCCTGAGAATGCATGTTGGCATCTGCTTTTAGGAAGGTGTCCTGGTTGTTATCTGGGACAGAGCTGGGTTTCTTTTTAGTAGCTAGAACAGTGCTGTGTGTTGGTTTCAGCACAGAATTTATTAGGAGAGAAATGCTGAGAACATCCCCATGTTGGCATTTGTGTCCCTGGCACTGAAGGACTTTGTGTTTGTCCGTCTGCAAGCGCAAGATCTCAGGGGGGAGGAATATTGACATGGATCAGCTCCATGGGCATTGGGCTCTGCCAAGGGGCTGTTCCATCTCCTGTCCCCCATGGGCAGGAGATCCATGAGGGGCTCTTCCTCTCTTGCTCTCTCTGGCTTTGGCTCGGGCTCTGGCTCTCCCGGGATTGCGGTTTCGGGTCGGGATTGTCGCTCCTCCGGGATTGTGATCTGGGAACGGGCCGGGCTTGGTGGCCAGGTGGTGAGCAATGGCACTGGGTATTGCTCATTTGTATATTTTGTTGTTGTTGTTATTATTATCATTATTATTTTACTATTGCTATTATTTTACATTTTATTTTATTTCAATTATTAAATTGTTCTT
>NW_010310013.1:0-52623 GCF_000700745.2 Antrostomus carolinensis | reverse complement strand
CCAGCCTAGTGAACCCGCCACAGAAGGGAAAGGAACATGAACTTAGATGTGTCACCTTGAAAGGACCAGTTTTGGTAGTGTCAGGCTGTAGGATCATCTTGAGGACCCAGAGCTCAGACCTCTAATGAAAGAACTGCAAGTGTTAAGTACTGCCTGGGCCTGCTGTGCTGGAGGGACTGGCTGCCACATCCCCCACATCAGTCAAGCAATACTTTTTCCACTTGGGCTTGGTTGAAAGAGTGATGGCCAGCAGTGGAGTGCCCCAGACATGCTGTGGGATAATGGGAAATACCTGCAAAGGCAGATCCAGAGCCTTGGCTGCCTCTGTGACATGACTGTGTGCATCAGTAAGTGCTCTCTAGGAGGGCATGGTCTCATGTTTCCCATTGGTGAGGCTCAGTGAAAGCTGCACTGCAGGCTGGGACAGCTCTTTGGCCCTGCTACACAGATCAGGTGTGGGAATGCAGCTTGTATTTTGGACAGTTTGGCTTTGAAGGCACCAGTAGCTGGAGGAGTTGCTGTTTGTGGTTGGGGTTAATCCCTATGACTCATCTCGGTTCTGATTTGAGTTCTCTGGCTGTAACCTTAAGCCAAGGGATCTTGCTTTGCCAATCTCTGGTAGATTAAAGAGCCTGTGAGTACCCTGTAGTTGTCTTCCCTGAAAGTGCTTAGGTGCTGTTGTCAGGTCATCTCTTTTAGCTTCTCTGTAGAGGAGAGGTAGATCATGTGTCTTCAGCCTCACACCATTTTTCCTGGCTATTGGTATTGGTTTAGTCTTTTCTTCACAACTGTCCCCCTCTTCAGGCTTGTGCCTTTCTCTAACCTTCCCCTGGAATAGTTTTGCACTGGAATGATGCTGTAATCCTGTCTTCCTTTGGTTGCAGTATGGGCCAAGTCCCTTCTGGATTTGCAGAAGACCACCCACATGTGATCACATTTATTACTGGCTTTCAGTCCCAGCACTGTGACTTGAGCTATGACCTGGCTGGATGCTGCATTTTTGATGAGCAGTTACTGGTTTTGGACATGCCCTGGCAGATTCTCAGACCTGGGGAGCAGGAAGAGTTGGATCTTGTGCGCTTGGACACGGACAATGACGTTTAGTTTTACTTTATTCCTGTCTGTGTGAAGCTGGCTGGCTTTGGGCCAACAGCCAGGAGCTTGTTCCTACTCCAGAGGCAGACAGGGACTTACACTTGGGTCTGCAAAAGCAGACACTAGTTGTTCTCCTCCTTTTCCATGCTTGGCCATGCTTTTTACAGGAGTTCTGTTCTCGACAGGTCCTGCAACGCCCATTTCAGGTATTTCCATGGGTTTCAGGTGAAGCCAGGCCAGGGCTACACTAGCAACAAAGCTCTCCTAGACAATGTATAGGAGGGTTAATAACTCTTTCCTCTCCTATTGTCTGTGCCAAGCTTGTCTCCTGGGAAAGTCGCCTCTTTGAATAGCAGATTGAGTGTTTTTAGGTCCCAGTGTGGTTTTGCAAAGAATTGCATGAAGGACTCTTAGTGCTCGACCTTTCCCATCTTACTGCAATTTCGGAGTGTGAGGCTCAGGCTGTGAAGTGGCTGGAAACGTTGCTGACCCCACTCAGCCTGTTCTCCTTGTCAGAGACCAGAGCTACAGTTCTGTCCTGAGGGACCTACCCTGTCATCCACAACTGGTGCACGTGATGGGGCTTGTGGAGGCCACAGCCATCTTTTGCATGGATGGTGTTGGTCTGTGCTCCCTGAGAGGGCTGTCAGACCACAGCCTTGACACATGGTTCATACCATGTAAGCCGTGCTTGTGCTGCTCCAGCTCTGGAAAGACCCAGTGTTATGGTGCTAGCTGGGGTGTGCTGCTGTTTTAAGCATCTGTTAAGTTCCTCTGGCTGAAGTCAGCTGAGCAAAGTGGCACCAGAAATGCAGACAGTGTGAGCTGAAGGAGGCAGAAGGCACCCTAGGTCTGTGCAAGAGCAAGTCTGAGGGACTTCAGACTGCAGCAGGAGGTCACACCATCACCATGCAGGAGGTAGGACCTGTGTGGGGCAGGCTTTCTTCCCAGGAGGCAAGAGAGGTCGTCAGCAGGGTCATCTGCCTGCAGAGGGTCTTGCACAGAGCTATGGGTGTCATGTCCACCATGGCTACACCAACACCAGCTCAGATACCTATCTTTGAGTTGGCTGCTTGTTGGAGTGGCTCATGGCTGCTAAAGCCCATTCAGAAGATGACACCTGAGTGGAAAGGGCTCTTCAAACTGGTGGGCAAAGGTTAGATGAGGGTTGGTGTCAGGAGCTGGAGCTAAAGCACATGTTTAACAGGAACAGGAGTTAGCAGCTGTGCCGAGAGTGATGGTGGGTCTGGTGTCACTGGTGGGTTCAGTGGAGAGATTTTGCATTTCCCCCTTGATCAGCTCTGAGCTTGAAGCAGAATTAAATCCAGGTAGTCTTAATGTCTCTGCAATGCAGGAGGTCAGAGAATACAGTTGTCGCCTAGGGCTTTCCTGCCAGTGACTGTGTACCAGGCAGGGATGCTGCCCGAGGGGCAGGTTTATTGTCCCTTCAGCTCCCTGTCCTGTCTCCTGCATGGCCAGACCTCCCCCTGCTTGCCCCATGCCACACACAGTTGCTCGTGGTCAGCAACCAGGCTTGTAGTCTCCATTCCTTGCCCTGCAGAAGATTGCAGTGGACTGCATGTTAAGAGGAAGAAGATCCTTGGTGAAGGCACAGACATTGGCCTGGACACTGTTCCTGGCCCTGATGGAGGATCTGGTGGTCCAAACAAGCACAGATCCACTTGAAATCCTGCTTTGCAGAAGGCTGCCAAGGCTTGTGTGAAATGGCAATGGTTGAGCTGTGGCCAAGGGCTGTTATTTGCAGAGAAATCAGGGTAAGCACAAAGCAATTAGGAAAAAAAAAAAAAAAAAAAGAGAGATGTTTTTAAAATTTAAATTAGTTTTATTTCTTTTCATGTTGTGGGTCGACATTTTCTTTTCGTCTTATGGGCTTGTGCTGCTAAAGTGGTTGTTTTGTGCTTGTTTCTTTAATTAGTTTCTTAGCAGTTTCCCAGCTTTTCCATAGAGACTTTTTCTTCTGAAGAAGTTTCTTTCTTAAGGTTAGTCCTTAAAATGCTCATCCGTACTGAAAAGCAGCGCCAAAGCCCAAGGAAAATCTTTGCCGTAGGAATGATGCAGACACATTTGCTGAGCAACAAACTCCGCTTTCCGATGTGTTGGGAGAGAGCCAAGGGGCTTTGATTTGACCGTACCCCGTCATCAGAGTTTGCAGGTTGAATTTATTGCGACTTTGGCTCCTCAAGCAGTTAAATGCTTTAGAAATGCCTTTCTAATTCCCTGCGGCTGGGAGCGTGAGGCTAATTTTATACGGCTTCGTTTGGAAATGTCAGCTTGTGTGTACCAGAATTTTATAGCAACTTTGTTTGTGCCTTGAAAACTGGGATCACTTCTTAACGTTAACAAGGAATCAATTTGTTTTGAATGTGCAAAGATTTTATGCCACTGAGAGAGAAGTTTTTTTTAATATATGTATAATAAACCCATGATATTGTCCGTGTTTTGAATAATCCATATCTTTCTTTTTGCCCTGCCTCAGAAAAGATGCTCTAGTAAAGGAAAAGCCTGTGAGAAGGGCAGTCAGGATGATCAGAGGTATGATATAGGATGGGGAAGGACCCACGTAGATATTTTCATGCTTCTGGAGACCTTTTACACAACGTCTCCGAAGCAATGAGTGGGGTAGGGCAGATGAGCAAAGAACAATTAGTCACTATTTTTAACACTGGGAGCACTTATTAAAATGGTGAGGCTGGAGTCTCACAGCACATCCATCACTTCTGGAAATCTCTGCCCCAGGATGCTACAGGAATCAAAAGAGAGAGTGTTTTTGAAAGGAGGAAAGGCAAACTGGCTTTCCAGCATCCATTTTGTGGCCATAAATTGGATGGTTCACGTGCAATTCTGATTTTGGAAGTCTCCAAACCACTGCCTATTATCTCTGTGTCAGGGGAAGGACTATCATATCCCTGCCCTGTTTCTCCCACTCTTACCTAAGTGAAGGCTGCTGGCTGTGTCGGAGACAGGATGAAAGCTCTGATGATCTTTGTTCTGGTTCAATACACCAGTTCTTGTATAAAAAAAGAATTAAAAAAAAAAAAAAAGTTCACAGGAGCAGCTAAGACCCAGATTCAGAGTTGCTTCAGTGTAACAGAAACAGGGATTTAACTTTTCGAAGCTTGAGATTTCTTGCTATCTCTTATCTTTTTTAAACAGTTTTCTAAAACTACAATAAAGCATCTCACGGATGGTGTTTTTTTTTTTTTTCTGGTTGGTTTATGCAGTGTGTGTGTGTGTGTGTGTGCGTGAAAATCCACAGTATATTGGTGCTAACTGTTTAGTTTTCAAGGACAAACAGGCCATGCAGCTGCTTGGTAAAATGTGTATAAATCACACAGCCGATATAAGTAGTGTAAAACATTGAAGATGGTCTGAAACAGTGGGAATTATTTTTAAACAAAAACTCCCAAATAATAGTTGTGTTTGCTTTCCTAGTTTGTTGTGCTGTGATCTATCAGGTGGAAGCTTTGCTGCGAGAGTGATGGGAACAGTAACTTACCTTCCCCAAGCTTAGCTCTGAGCTGGAGGGGCCTGGCTGTCTCCTCCAAAGCACATTTCTCTTTTTAGGCAGGACATCTGATGTTACAAATGCCTCTTGCAGGATGGTGACAAGTGTCTGCCCCAGCTTTCCAAACTCTCATTATGTGTGTTGGGGTGGTGGGACAACCAGGCACCTTTAGCCAGATGTTGTCACCATGGGTTGGCTGTCCTGTGTGTGCCAGCTTGACCTGGAGATCACACCTACTTCATGATAGGCTTGAGAGAACAGAATTTTGGTTGATTTCACCAAAGTCAGAGGGATCTTCCTAACGACAGCTTTTATATACCTGCTACAAAAAGTTAACAGAACACAACATGTCGGTAAAGCCAATCAGCAAATGCAGCTCCACTCCCAGGAGTTGGACTTGATGATCCTTGTGGATCCCTTCCAATTTACACCGTTCTATGATTCTCAATCTGGATGACTCCCTCTGGCTTTTGCTCCACCACAACCACCCCTCCTAGCATGTCCTCCTGGACAAAATGAGAGTAGAGGCACTAGGTGCCTCTTTGGGCTAGCTGACTGCTCAGATGTGCCCTTGGAACCACACAGCTCAAATGCAGGATGCAAAGATGTCCTGGTGCCCCTGCAGTAATTTCCATCCGCATCACAGACACCATCTCAAGGATCTTTGTATTCTACTGCTGTTAGAGCTTCCTTATATTGGGGTCTTGCCACGAGCCTTTGAGCATCTGCAGGCCTGCTAATGAAATGCTCTTAAGCTGATTTGAGAAGAAATTTATTTGATGAACAAAAGGGGACCCTCAAGAGCTGATTTTCTACCCATTTACCTCTTCTTGCAAGAGGTAATTGAACGGCAGTCGTAAGAACAGAGTATAACAGTTTGCAAATTACACACTATAGGAGGTCCTTGGTGTCCTCTCGCAGTTTGAGATGTTTTCCCTCTCTTTACCAGCATGCCTTGCAACAGGAACCTTTTCACTACTTCACAAGGAACTTGCAAGAAGAGTATTTCAGAAATTATTGTTTATTCAGTATTTATGGCAACCTTGGAATTCAAATTAGGTTGCAACAAACTAGCACACAGGTGGTTACTGTGTTATTACATAATTTCTAAAGTACCTTCCTGGAACCCTTATTTTTCATGGTTTCCTAGTGCTCTTGTTGCAAAGCTCTGATGTTACCTAACAGCTCTGTACTTGAGAGCTCTCCCTGAATTTACTTCCACGCATTTCCTTAGTCCCTCCAGCAGTAATGCAAGTTGTCCCCCTGACCTTGACTTGACACAGTTTGAACAGGAAGATTGCATGCTCATCTCTCCCATGTTTCTGACCCAGGTCAGCAAATAGCTTGACATCTCCAACATCTTGGAGTGCACCAGGATTAAGTAACTGGTCTACAACAGCCAGTGAAATCTGTTATTTGGATCCAAAGTGTCATGAGTCTTAGGATGGGTGTATAGATATCTGAATAAGTAATCTCAGTGGATTCTTGTCTAACCATCACCTTCTTAACCCCACACCCAGCAAAGCGTGGTATGTGTGTTGTGCCTTCCTGTTACTGCCCTGATCTCTTGTAACCAGCTACCACCTCACTACGATAACCTGCAAGCTTCTGTTTCTGTTCTCCTTCTTGTCCCCAAACACACCAGGTTGGGCGTGAGCACTTAGAATTATAGAATCATAGAATAGTTTGGGTTGGAAGGGACCTTTCAAGGCCATCTAGTCCAACCCTCCCTGCAGTGAGCAGGGACATCTTCAACCAGATTAGGTTGCTCAGAGCCCCATCCAACCTGACCTTGAATGTTTCCAGGGATGGGGCTTCTACCACCTCTCCGGGCAACCTGGGCCAGGGTTTCACCTGCATCATAAAGAATTTCTTCTTCATCTAGTCTAAATTTCCCCTCATTTAGTTTAAAACCATTTCCCCTTGTCCTGTTGCTACAGGCCCTGCTAAAAAGTTTGTCCTCATCTTGCTTATAGGCCCCCCTTAAGTTTTGAAAGGTCACAATGAGGTCTCCCCAGAGCCTTCTCTTCTCCAAGCTGAACAGCCCCAACTCTCTCAGCCTTTCTTCATAGCAGAGGTACTCCAGCCCTCTGATCATTTTTGTGGCCTCCTCTGGACCCACTCCAACAGATTCATGTCACTTCCTTCAGGGCTTTCTGAGGTGTCACTTACCAATGGAGATGACATTGTCTGATGCCAGTGTTTGCATTCCCCAAACCAGCTCTCCTGTCATGATGCACATGACTCGTACTGGGTTGAGAAGTGTGTTAAAACCATGCTCACTTACTTTGTCCCTGCAGCAACCTACGTGTGTCAGCCCCTTGTGCAGGTCCAACCTATCATTCTCCAAAGCAAAGAGTAAAACAGCAGTTGTTTAGCATAAAAATAAAGCAAGTAAAAGCTGTGTTTGTAGCACCAATACTTTGCTGCCTTCTTCCTGATTTCTCTTCTCTGGCAACTGGAATGGCGCACAAACCTGATGATCTAATTCAGTCTGTGGCTTGGGTGTGATCTCTGTAGCTTCTTCTGCAGCACTTCCCCAGGAGCCGGTGGCACATATACCACAAGCCATCTGCAATCACTGTGTGCATCTCAGCATGGGTCAAATTCCAGCTAGCTGGCTGTGGTGGAGTTGGTGTCCAGGCAGGAGCCACGTCTTGGCTATTTTTTATTGCTTGAACATGCATTTGTTGTATCAGATGATGTGGAGAAGGAGTAGATGTCGTGTTCCTCTGTCTCCACTCCCACTGTGTGCCCTGTGAGCCCCAGAAGAGAGGCAGCTCTTCCCCATGCTTCTGTGGGTGATGCGTGCACAGTTTCTCTTGGGTTTGCAATGTGGGTGGAGGTGTCCTCAACAAGAGCTCTGAACAAGAGCTCTGAACACCTCCATCTGCTCTGCACATGTACAGGTGCTGTGTCACCTCCCAAACACTGCTTGCACTGGAACAAGCTGCCCAGAGAAGGTGTGGAGTCTCCATCTCTGGAGATGGTCAGAACCCACCTGGATGCTTTCCTGTGCAATCTGGTGTAGGGACCCTGCTTTGGCAGGGGAGGTTGGACTGGATGATCTCCTGAGGTCCCTTCCAACCCCACCAGTCTGGGATTCTGTGCTTTCTGTCGTGCTGGAGTGTCACAAAGCATGTCCGTCAGCATATGAGCTGGGGTTGCCACCTTAGGCTGCTGTCAAAGACTCTGTGGTGTCACGGTGGTGTCTATCTCTTCCTCTTGCCCTTGAGCAAAACCCTCTTGGGATGCCTGAAGGCTTATCTGCCAGGCAGCTTCACATCCCATCTCAGTGTCCCTCCCTTGTAGCATTAGAAGCAGGTGGGCAAGGATCTGGACTCTGGGGATGGTGGGACAGCCCTTGGCAGCAGGGAGAGGAGCTCCCTGGAAGGCAGCAGAAGCTAAGGTGATGCATTCCCCCTCTCTGCTGTTGTCCCTTGCTGTGGAGAAGGCATAAAAACTACTGCAAAAACCATCCTCCTGGCACTGAACCTTGTCCTTGGATGTGAGTGGCTCAGTACAAGGTGGAGGCATCACAGCACCCAGCTCGCTGTGCTGACACAGGCTCCTGGGAGAACAGCATCAATACCAGGTGAATATTAATACTAACAGGAGGAGACAGAACCATTGTTTACCCTGCTTTTGTTAATCAGTTTGTTTCCATCCGTGATCCCAAAAATGAAATTAAAAGGCTCTGTTTACATTGCTGAATTGTCATCTGCTCCAGCAGGTAAAAGCACTTTGGCAGAGAAATAATGGAGCCACGGACAGATTTGTGTCAAAAATATGTGCATATTTTCCCACCGAAGGATTTGTTTGAAATGAGCTGGAATCTCATGCCTTTGTGTTTAAATAAAACATCAGCCACCAGCCACCCACACATGCTGCTGGGATGCTGTGGTCCTGAAAAAAGTTCACCTTAAAACCAGCTGAGTTGAAGGCTTTTCCCGTGCCAGATTCAAAGGTGATTTTTCCAAGACCAAAGATGGCCTTGGAGGGTAGCTTAAGGATTCAGAATATGTTTGAAGGAAAAATCCAGTCCTGACGCCGAAGAAAGATGGGAGAGTGTGCACAGGGCTGCAGTTTGTCCTCAAGAGCTTGTGCTAAATTGCACTGGAGAGGGAGGACAAGGTATTTCTGTCTCAACAGCAAGAGCCAAATTATCTTCTCTGGTGCTGCAGTGCAACCCAGCACAGAATGGGGCCCTTGCACCTGCCTCAAAAGGCTGAAAAATCCAATTCTGATCATTTTTGCTCCAGTAGCACTAAATTTATAACCCAGCACAAGGAAGACAAGATCTAAAAACCAATTTAGCAAAAAATAGCCTTTGCAACTAAAAATTAATGCTTCGAACGGCCTAAATGAAGCTTGAAAATAGCTTTTTTTCTGCTCCAACAGATGATTCACGTGCCTATTTGCAAACAATTCAAATGCAGTAAATTGAGAGGAAATATAAATCAGGTTCCTAAGTGAAGCTGCATAAATCCAATAAATGATTGATGAGAGAATCCTGTTTTAAGATGCTGCTGTCTGTCTCCAGTGCTGAGGCAGAAAATAATGGGGCCTTCGCCTCTTTGGTCTGGGCTGAATGAAGCGATTTTGCACTGACCTCTGATCCTCACTCAAGGTCAGAGGCAGCTTTCTCTCTCTACCTGGCCAAGCTGCCCAAAAAGAGAACTGCAAAATAAGGCAGTGCTCACCCAAGGGCATGGCAGGGATCATTGTGGTCTCCTCCTCAGAGAGGAGGAGGGGAAATGGACTCACTGTGCTGCCGACGAGCCAGAGCTGCACTGCAACCCTGCAAAGGGTTCGGTGGTCCCAAAGAGATGTGGTTACTGACATGGACCTGGTGCTACGTCTATCAAAAGCATGACTCAAGCCAGACCAGAGATGTGCATCTCTACCTGGTTTCAGGGCAAAGGAGCTGGTGTGTTTGACAAATGCTGGCTCTGCAGCTTGACGTGCTCCTCTGCTCGCATGGCAGGTCTGGGGCTGGATGCACCCTGGTGAGAAGCTCCTGGTTGCTTTGTGCTCTCTGCTGTTCTCTGCAGGTGGGGATGTGGCTCCTGCTGGCTCAAGGGAGGTCTCAGCTCTGATCTTGGAGCACAACTTCCATGGGCATCTGGAAAAGTGGCTGGAGTTGGCATGTTCCCAGAGCTGATGACTGTGGCAGATGAACAATAGTGCAGAGACCGGTAGGCATATCTGAATATCTACCCAAGATTTACTCAAATCTGCGTGCTGCAAGCTATCCTGGGGCTGCTGGCACAGGGCAGTATCCAAACCTTTGCTTGGAGGTGCAGAGGTAACCCATTGTATATGGGAGCTATTTGCCAGGAAAGGGGTTGTGGCCAGAACACACAATCCCAGAATTCCCTGGATTGGAAAAGCCCTTTAAGCTCATTGAGTCCAACCATGAACCCAACACTGACAAGTCCCCGACTAACCCATGTCCCTCAGCACTGTGTCTACACGACTCTTCAATCCCTCCAGGGATGGGGACTCCACCACTGCCCTGGGCAACCCCTTCCAATGCCTCAGAACCCTTTCAGCAAAGAAATTCTTCCTCACATCCCATCTCAACTGCCCTGGGCACAACTGGAGCCCATTCCCTCTTGTCCTGTCCCTTGTTCCTTGGTTGAACAGACCGAGCATGTTTCTCATATATAGTTTTTGGCCATTGTTCCTTGTTTTCCTTGTGACCAGCAGCTCCGGTGGTGACTGTGCCTTGGGGTGCTGGGTGATGTGTGCTCTTTCCCAGCTCTGTTTCTGGCAGAGTCACCCATGCAGTGTACAGGGCAGATAGCCAGCTCTGGGACCTCACACCAGCTTCTGATTGGTGACTGATGTGAGCACCAAGCCTGCAGTGGGTGATGAGTCTTTTAACACACCAGCAGCTCAGTCAACAAACCCCTAAGGGAAGACAATCTGAGAAACGGAAGGGATCTGGGTACCCTGTCCAGCACAGAGCTGGTGCCAGAATATCCCGAGTCTAGACTGGTTGCTTGTCCTGCTTGGACTGAACAGCTTTGCAGGCATTTGCAGACTGGGATGTGTCCCATGTCGCTGATGCAGCCCTGATGACTGGCAGCCTCAAGCAGCTTTTTCCATCCACAGAGTGATGGGTGCATTGGGAGAGGGACAATCCTCATACTACTTGCAGCCCTGGATATTTCTGGGTTGCCACATCTTTTCTGAAGATGGAGAACCTGAGAAGATAAACAGTGGGTTCCTGGGGATCACATGATGCTGGACTGTGTCTCCATGTTCCTGCTTTGAGCTGTGTGACCTTGGGTTGTATCAGAGCAGATCACCCCTGAACAGACCTTGCATTTCACCTCAACCATTACCTTCATCCTGCCCCACCATCAAGTTGCCAAAAATGTGAGGTGAGAGGATGGTTTGCTTAGGGAGGCAGCAGCGCAGCAAGCAACGTGATGCTCTGGCTGCCCAGGTGCTCGGATGAACCTGGGCAAAAACCAGAGCTGTGTTGTTCCCTGCTTTGCATTGGGATTGGGAGGTTCAGCCACTTTTTTTCTTCACCTGACAGGTCAAGACAACTGCCATCAGCTCCTGCTTCTGTGCACCCTGGCATAAATCAGCATCAGTGGAACAAGGTGGCTTGTCTCCTCTCCAAGTTGTCCCTGTTTGGATTTGGCTCTGACACACGTTTTCATGAAAAATTTATTTTGTGAGAAAATGAATTTTCAATCAAACTAGGCATTTCTGCATAAAATATATTGACATTTTGCCATTTTTTTTCAATGATACTGTTCCCTTCCTTTCTTCTCCCACCCTCTTCCAAAGAGACAAGCACAAAAGTAATTCAGAAGCAGTGTTAATTTTTCAGTTAAAGTGTCTGGGTTTGGGTAACAGAGGACTGCATACTTTTAGAGAAAATCAAATATTTTTCATTAAAACTGAGGAAAAGTCAGTTTTCAGAAATGAAACCAACAACTGTTAATGTAGTGGGGAAATGATAACTGTCTGATGACCAGTTTGCAGCGAGAAACTGGGATCTGAAACAAGCCAGGCTGCAGCACAGGAGGAGGATGCTGTGTCCCACCCAGCCCCTTGGCTCTGACCATGCAGAGCGATGGGGAGAGTGGGGACAACAGCATCGGTGGCCTTGGGTCCCTCCTCCTGCTCATGGATAAAAGCCCAAGATATCCCTCACCCTGACGGAGTTCACTGTGGCTGTCCTCCTGCTCACGGCAGGCTCTGCCCAGTCCTCCTTTCCATCCTAATGAGGCTGGATCAGCCACCAAATTAATCTACTCCAGTGACAAACAGCGTGTTGGGCACAGAAATGAGGAGACAATGTCTGGGGTCTCGAGGGACACCCACTCTGTGATGGAGCTGATTTCCACACACCCCACGTGGGCTAGCTGCTGCTGGGGAGGTTGCCAGCCCCCAGTGCCCTGGATTTAGCTTCCTTCTGCCCTATTTCTGCCTGGCCCGTTGACAGGCTGAGGAAGGCTCAGCTTTCCAAAAGCTCCATGTGACAGAAGTCTCTTACAAAGGCAAAGGCTTGGCTTCTTCAAGCCATGATGGATAGTCCCTGTATCTGCCATTCCTCAGGAGGTGACTGGGAGTCCTCCATCCTTTGGGTGTTTGGCTCAGGGTCAGCACAGGAGCCTGGGCTGTGGCCATGCAACAGCCACACAGGACCAAGCAGTAGTTTCTGAGCCATCACTTAAGATCATCCAGTCCAATCCCCCTGCCAGAGCAGGAACCTAAATGAGATCACACAGGGAGGCGTCCAGGCGGGTTTTGAATGTCTTCAGAGAAGGAGACTCCACACCCTCCCTGGGCAGCCTGTCCCAGGGCTCTGTCACCCTCACTGGAAAGAAGTTTTTTCTCAAGTTTAAGTGGAACCTCCTGTGTTCCAGCTCACACCCATTGCCCCTTGTCCTACCATTGGGCATCACTGAGAAGAGCCTGACTCCATCCTCCTGACATCTTTATAAACATTAATGAGGTCTCCCCTCAGTCCCCTCTTCTCCAAGCTAATGAGCCCCGGCTCCCTCAGCCTTTCCTCATAAGGGAGATGCTCCACTCCCTTCATCATCTTGGTGGCTGCGGAACAAAATGTCCCACATTCCCACCCATGAGTTTTGAGGGGCAGAGACCACATCTCCCCACATAACCCTTTGCTAATCGGTGAGAAAGGTCTTTGGGGCTTCCCCAGTTGTCCTTGCTGAAGTTATCTGATGTTAACTCATAACCTGTGACCCCACAACAGCCCTGAGCTGGCTGTTCATTTCCATTCCCTCAGCTCATCCTCGGAGCAAAGGGTGCTGGTACAAGAGAAGTTTTGGGATGCCAGCAGTTGAAGTAGAGCAGTTGAAGCTGTCAAGTCACTGTACTCTATCTGCTGTATGGGGGATCCTACTGGCTGCCCTTTAGAGGAGCAGAGCTGGCTCTGGATAGGCCTCACCAAGATTCACCCTGCCAGCTGTGGCTGGCAGCTGGCTCAGGCACACGGCCTTGGGAAATTCTTGTCATTTTCCAGCTCTTGCTCTTTTGCAGGACTAGCAGAATTTCTCAGTGTAGAGACATTTGTCAATTTGCATAATTAAAGCACTGCAAACTCATCCAGATTCGCAGATCCCTGTGCTGGCTCCCCTGAGACTCACCACTTCTCTCCCATGAATTATTTATTGACAGGGCTGTTTCAAACAGGCCCCCTTTGTCTGCTGCCTCTGCTCCAGATTTCATCTCTCCGAGGTGGAGACGATGCTGTGGTCCTCTGAGGCAGAACGTGGGGAAAGGAACAACTCCATTTGCCACAGCCCTTCCTTTTACTCTGTCCATCAGGTGAGAACAAGGGAACTCCCTTGAAACTATGGGGCTGCCTGTTGGCAGGGAGCTGAAGGAAATGTCTGTGCCAGCAGCAGAGATTCCCATGGAGCTGCCTGTAGCAGGGCAGCCAACGTCTACAGCCGGGTCTTCACAAACACACACACACAGAACTGCAGGGTTGGAAGGGACCTCAGGAGATCATCTAGTCCAACCTCCATGTGCATCATCAGCAGGGGCTCAGGGTGCCTGGCACCTCTGCCCCTGCACTTTTGCCCACTTCTCCTTGCATGGGGTGTTAGGGCTTTGCATGGGACAGGCTGTGACATCTTTCCAGCTTCCATGTGCTGTGGGGAAGGCAAAGGGTCAGTCTGCCAACAGTCACACTGCATCCAGGCATCCCAATCTCTCTTGTGTGCTCCCCTTTTCCCATGGCACTTTAGCTGTAGTGAGAGCATCCATTCACTGGCTCGCTTGCCAGAAAACACATTTCCCTGGTTCAAGCACACAAAAAAATAAGAGATAACACAAGAGAGAGAGCCAGAGAGACAGAGAAAGGCAGGAACAAGTGGTAAGTACATAGAGATCTTGCTCGTGTTTGCAGGCTCTCCCTGCCAGAGCCGAATATGTGCTTGTAAATCCCACATCAGAAGAATACAAATATTTGTGCTGCGGAAACACTTCTGATGTAGTCCTGGAGCTCTTTTTCTCAATTCCTTTTAGCGTTTTGGAGGACCGTGTGCTTCTTGGTCTGTGGGAGCCCTGCAGACAGCGTGGCTCTGGTAGGCAAACACCTGAATGCTGCAGCTCCTTCCTGGTCCCATGGATGTGACGGCTCCTCACCAGAAGCATCCACAGCACCAGGAACTCAGCACTGCCCAGCAAAGATGGGCAAAGTTGCAGCCACTTTCCTTGCATTTCTCAGCAGTGTTTGAGGAGCAGAGTGGGGCCAAAGCAAGAATGCAGCCTGGCATGGGCAGGGTTTGTGCTGCAGCTACAGCCTGTGCCCCCATCTGGGATCCTGCCTGTCCTGGCACAGCTCAGACCCAGGTTTGGGACCCAAAAGACCTGGGTGGCCTCAGGGGCAGGGAGATCCAGGAAGAAATGATGGATTTTGGGCTCGTCACTCCAAGAAGGACATGGAGGTGTTGGAGCATGTCCAGAGAAGGGCAACGGAGCTGGGGAAGGGTCTGGAGCACAAGTGTGCTGAGGTTGTTGAGCCTGGAGAAAAGGAGGCTGAGGGGAGACCTTGTGGCTCTGTGCAAGTCCCTTGGAGGAGGGTGGAGAGAGGTGGGGGTGGGTCTGTTCAACCAAGGACCAAGGGACAGGACAAGAAGAAATGGTCTCCAGTTGTGCCCAGGGCAGTTGAGATGGGATGTGAGGAAGAATTTCTTTGCTGAAAGGGTTCTGAGGCATTGGAAGGGGCTGCCCAGGACAGTGGTGGAGTCCCCATCCCTGGAGGGATTGAAGAGTCGTGTAGACACAGTGCTGAGGGACATGGGTTAGTCGGGGACTTGTCAGTGTTGGGTTCATGGTTGGACTCGATGGTCTTAAAGGGCTTTTCCAATATAGGCAATTCTGGGATTCTGTGTGATTCTGTGAAATCCAGATGCAGTGAATGGTTCCAGTGCTGAGTGTGTCCAGGTGTCAGTCGCTCTGTTGGGCTTTGCTAAGCAGTGGTGCAAAATGATCTGAGGATGGAGCACGTGGGTGTGAAATGATGCTGGGGCAAGGAGTGATCCAGCAAGACCAGAGCTGCACTTTCCAGTCGGATACACTGGACTGACGTTTCACCCTGGACCTGGGCCTGGTGAGGGAGTTTGCAGTTGCAAATTCAGCCCTAAAAAGTTACGATCTGCCAAAATTTTAGATGCCTATGCAGTTCTCATCCTCTCCCCAGCCATGAATATGTATAGTGATGTGGCTTTTAATAACATAAGCACTTGCTATTCGATCTCCTGGAGCTGTGCCAGCCCCGAGGCTGCTACGGGAGGGAATGGCAGTGGTGGGGGCTGAACTGGGATTGCTGGGATTGGTGCTGGGTGGGAGATTTCTAGTTCTTTGCTATCGTGGGCCCTTTTGTCGTCTGCCAAGGGGGGCTGTGGGGGCTCCTAGCAATGCTGGTGGTGGGCTTCACTGGATATACAGATGAAGGCTTTGTACTGGGAGTCTGGAGCATTTATTCCCGAGAGCCCTGGCTCTTGCCATGCTCATCAAAAGGTGTGATCATGCCTGCAGCAGCGAGGCCCCCGTGTGTAATTTTCAGCTCCTATCCCCTTCGTTAAATCAGACGATGCGAGAAATGGTACAATGCAGTTGGGGGCTATTGTGAAAAACCTCTGCAAAGGATTTTCACAGTGTGATGGAAGCTAGAATATTCATCTGGGCTTCTTAGTTTTTATTTAAATTTATTTATTTATTTATTTATTTATTTTCCTGGAGACTGCTGTTGCTGATGTATTATTTATACAGCAGGAAATTAGACTCTGAGGACTCAAGTATTCTTCAAATAAGCTTCCTAATTCTGTCAATTAAGAATGCACAGGCTGCTGGGTCTCTGGCTTGAGAAGAGCTCCAGAGGAGTGAAAGCTGCCCCTGGTCATTGCTCTGATGTGCTGCATTGACGGTGCTCTATAGACATTTCAGCTGGAGGAAAAAGATCTTGGTCCCAAAATCAAATGTTTGAGATGCTAGGAGCGTTATAGACAGCAGCTCTTGCTGATTTCAATGGGACAAATAACTTCCCTGTGCTCTGGCAGGGAAATACTGAAGCCCTGAACATGTGGTCTCTTCTTGTTCTGTAACGAAGTCTGGTGCTTTTCATTGCTATTAGCAAATGGCTGCCAAAGCTGGGAGACCACTGCTAAGAGTTAGGGGTCATTTACTCTCTAATTAATGCTTCATGTGCTCCCAGTGTAGTTCTAGATCAAATGAGTTGACATGTAATTAATACATAAAAGAGCATCATCTCTCCTTTGCCACCTTTCCTTAACCAACAGACATTTGTGAATGGGTTTGGAAGTCTCCTCTGCACCAGGGCATGGGGAGGTGTCCCTGGCTATGGAAGAGAGCTTGGGCACTGGGTTGCAGGATGGGCTGCTCTTGCCTCTCATGGGAAAGGGAGTGTCATAGGGCAGAGGGAAGGAGGAAGCAGACTGACCCTGAAATGCAGTTGGACATGGGGCTGCACCTCGAGCTGCCAGCACTAGGCTGGGAAACAGAGTGTTCCCTTCTACCTGCAAAATGCTCAGCCCCGATCTGTGACTGAAGATGTTCATTTTGTAGCCAGGAAAAAGCAATGGGGGGTTGAGGTGATGTTTGCCAGCACAATTGCAAATGCTTTGGTGCATTTTCTGCAGAAGGATGTCAGGCACAGGAAGACCTAAATGCTTGTCTTCCCTTTAGTGTTGCTATGAGAAAGGTGAGACCTCTCAGAGGACAACCCCTTTGTCCCCTCCTGTCTCTTACGGGCTGAACAACATCCCCTCTACCACCCCACAAACACTCTGTGCTCTCTGGCTGAGGGAAGGAGGTTTATGGCTGCTGCACGGTTTTCCTTTTTTTGCTTTGCTACAAATTTAATGTCCACTGCAAATGCAGATCTCTCCATCTGGAGGAGGAATAGATGCCTGCAGTGTCTGCTCTGCATAGATGTGATAACTCATTGTGGAGGACAGGGACTCATCACTGTGTGCAGCACTTGCATGAGTCCTGCTGAAGGGCTCTGGGGACAGAAGTGACAGTATGGGAGAGCATCCTCACTGCTCTGGGTCAGGGATCCCTCTTCTCCTGGGGTCCTCTTCAGTATTGCCCACCAAGGACCAGTCCAGAAAAGGATTGATTCCTCTGTGTCCCTGGGAGCATGGATCTGGCCCCTGTGCAGGGCAAAGATGCCCCCACCACTCTCCAGCTCTTCCCAGATCCCAAAGCCTTGCAGATGACACCACAGTGACTGACATCCCATGGCCTGTGTGAAGTGAGCCGTGGATCCCTGGTCACAGGGGAGGAGAAAAATAGTTTCTCTTGTTTTCTGTAACTCTTTATGGCCTTAGCAATGTTTCTCTATCGCTCTCCTTTGTCAACTAAGCAAGCTTTCCCTCCCAGCCTTCTGTAGCACCATCCCGTTGTTGAAAAGCCTAGCTTCTGGGAGCATGGGTTTAATTTTTAAAGTAGTTTGTAGTCATGATGGCTGTGGAAAAAAGATTAAATAACTCATCCATTGGGATTCACACAGCAAAACCACAAATCAACAGCTCTGCAATGCTGATTATCTGGAATAAATGCCATATGCTGTTTTAGCGCTTGTGTGTCACACAGACTTGCGCATGGGGTCCTGGACATTGAAAGTGGCCTTTCCACTGTTTTCCAAGTGGCTGTGCAGCCAGAGCCCAAAACATGAGCATGTCCCTGTGCAAGCAGCTTTGCATGAGAAGCAGAGATGCTGGAGGGTGAGTCTGGCCCCTGTGCTACTTTTATGGTTGCTGTAGGGTGGTAGAGCATTGAAGGTCCCATCTCAGCTTCCCTGGGAGCATGGAGTTAGTACCACACAGTGCTGCAGAGCAGAGCTGAGAATAGCTCTGATGATGAGGGTGCCCCACCCTTCTTAATCCATAGAGTCTCATCTTTTTTGACCTTGACAATGCCCATTGCCCCCATGCAGATGCTTTCCAGACAGCAGCTCTTAAACCCACGTGTCCCTGACCATTGCTTTCTGTTTTCCTGCCTGCTGTTGGGTGCAGCACTCTTGATCATCTCCATCTCATATCCACTGGCTGTCCCTCTGTCTTGCCCTCCCATGCCTGCTGTTGAGGTGACGGTGCCTTCAATTCAGTTTCGCCCTTGTGTTGGTTTCTAGCACCGCTTCTCAGCAACGCATGTGGGCCAAGAGCAGCATATCCTCCTCCCTTTGTGCACAGCGTGGCCCAACACTGACCCTCGGATGGTGCGTGAAGCCAACAGATGGATAAATAGAGAGCAAGACTCATCTCTGAATTGCAAAGGATTCAACTGATGTATTGAGTTAGAGAGAGAAAAGCTGCTGGCAGGCAC
Organism: Antrostomus carolinensis; assembly: GCF_000700745.2. Lineage (NCBI taxonomy): Eukaryota > Metazoa > Chordata > Aves > Caprimulgiformes > Caprimulgidae > Antrostomus > Antrostomus carolinensis. The sequence continues at coordinate 34,148 of NW_010310013.1, read as the reverse complement.
TCACAAGTAGGCTATTTCTGCTTTAAAGAAGCTCATGAAATATAAACCACACGTGGCGTTAGACTGCTCCCCGTCCTTCATGCTTATGGGGGAATAAATGCTTTTCTTTTCAGCTCCAGTGAATGCAGGGCTGAGGCTCTCCATCTGAAAAGGCTGGGTTTGCTATGGAAACCAGTCCCTGTTATGACAGCTCTCCAGTCCTCATCCAGAAAGGAATCAGAGACAAGGCTCCTGGGTTGGAAACAATGAACACGAGACACTGATCCTCTTCTGCACCTTGCTGGGGCAAAGTGTGGAGTAACTCCCTGCTTGGCTGGCCTTGCTCTCAATTTGGGAGGGCAGTAATGGAGAGGGAGAAGCAAAGCAGAAAGTTCCCCATTCTGCTTGTTTCAAAACTGGTCCTTTTCTTCCTTGCTATTCCTATCCTCTATTCTTCTTCTTTTTCAATCCTTCCAGGTAGGAAAGTATAGAAATATAAGCCACAGTGTTCTAAAGAGGCAGTACACTTACAAAACAAGGATATACGTGGTTAAAAGTTTGCATTATAATGGATTATTCCTGCTTTTCTACTTCTCACCACGAGACAGAGCTTTTCAGGGACCTTCCAGCTGACTCCTGGGTTATGACTGTGCTCTGCAGAGGGCTGTGGGTGAGAATACAGAGCAGGACAGTCCTGGAGGGCAATTACCTCTCATTCTTGGACATCTCTGTCACAGGCATGATGCTCAGAAGAGATGTGGTGCAACGATCAGGAACCAAAGAAGCCATCAGGGCTTTGCTACACATGACTCAGCCCCTGCCTCTGCTTCCAAGACTGGCCATAGCTGAGCAGCTCTCTGCAGAGTTAGAAGACATCAGAAAGAAAGGTCTGTAAAGCAGCAAGGCTTCTAGTGAGATGAAACCTGCTATGCTCAGGGTCCACACAAGTTCTCACTGAAGACCCTTGCAGGAGGTGTCACTTCAAAAAAAGACAGATCAGACTAATATGGATGTGTACATCTGCTCTGGTTGTCCAGTGACATTTATTTGACCAAACATGAATGTCTACATTTAAGCAAGTCATCTTTGCTCTCTTTACAGTCAATGGAGTCCAGAACATGATAGTTCTTTTTCTAAACACCTGCACTTGTTCTGCTGAATTGTGTCCCAGAGTCTGTAGCCCAGACTGACCAGATCCCCTCCCTCAAATCGGAATAGTGAAATGCCACTGCAAACATCTTCTAACCTCTGGGGTCTGTGGTACATGGCAAAGCCATGCTTGGATCAGAGATGGCCCTTAAAAAGTGGGGAAAGCAGGATCTTGTAGGATTTATGGCTGCCATGGATCATCTCCAGGACCATTTTTGGGGGGTCCCTGGCCCTCACATTCTCCACAGTAACCCTCCAGCCAGTCCCCAGCATCGCTGCTGCAGGTGGGAGAGTCTCTGCTGCTTCTGCAGCTGGCACCGGGTCCGTAAATCACTGCACCCCCTCCTGCCTGCGTGGCCTCCCCAGGAGTACTTAAATCAACTCTAAATGAGCTCCTTTAAGGAAATTTAGGCAATCAGTGGTGAATTATTGCAAGGCACAAGGGCTTTCTTAAAAGCGATGAGCACTTATTGGTCATCTGGAGTCCAGAAGGCACAGCCCTTTAAATCAAACCCCGCAGGTCGGACTCAGCATCGCCTCTGCCGTGCTTCCTTGAACAGGGTCTGTGCTGGTGGGTTGTCCACATCTTCCTCCCTGCCTGCTGTCCTTTCAAACCATCCTCTTCGATACGATCCCTGCGTGTTCTGCTCCCTCTTTTCAAACCCATCTTTGGTAACTTGTTTTTCATTCAGAGGACAGTGTGTACTCAGGCTTAGGCTGGTTTTAAGACCTTCTAGAGCTCCTTCCACACTACCCTGCTTGGAGCTGCATGGAGGCTGGCTAAAATCAGAAAATCCTGGAAAATTATACCCTGTTGCTCAAGAAAGGGGTGTCACTCTCTACAGGGGGGTGCTGTGCTTTGTGATCCTGTCATTGAGCTTTCCTCATCCACTGCATGTGCAAACAGCAGCTACAAACCTCAGCTTTGAATAGGGAAGGAAATTCTCAGAGAACACACAGTTTGGGACATTTCATTCATCTCCTTTCTGAGGTTTGGGAAAATAGATGAATTAACATTTTTTGTCTTCTTTGCCAAAAGAAAAAAAAAAAAAAGGCATTAGAAAGAAAGCTATGATGAACTCCTGGATCCAGAAGCTGGGACTTCAAAAAAATTTGGTACATATCGTAAGATAAGTGATAAAATCCTGAAAGTTAGCAAGACCTGCAGTGTGTGAGTGCCTATGTCACAGTGGGAGAACTTGAGCACTCAATATGAGCGATCAGCAAGCTTCGTTTATTGATCAGCGTTCAGCATACTTATACAGTTCTTAATGAGATCATACATATTCTGTAACCTAACTAATTAATTGGTCACTATCCTAAACGTCAACCCCTCCCCTAGTTCCTCATTCTTGGTTGCTTACTCCCTTAAGTTCCCATGCCTTAGCTGACCGTAAGCATCCTGTTATCGTAAAACAGCTGCAGTCAAGGACAGCGTGTCCTTACCACCCCAGCACTTCAGACTAACAGAGTCGGATGTTTCCCAAGATCCTGGTCAGCCATCTACAGTATGTCTATGTGACCCTTGTCAGCTAACCAATCCTCGACATGCCTACACATGTCCCTGGCTTTGATGGCCGAGCTGAGGCTCAGGTGGGACTCCTGCCCCTTCCTGCCCTCCCCTTACCTTTCCAGGGCTGTACCAGTGAGGGGGACAATGGGATCAGAGCAGCCTATGTATGATGATCCACCTGATCCACTAATTTCCGTGTTGTGCGGTGGCAGTGGGTGACAGCTCTGTAACCTCACTCAGGGAGGTCATTGTGTGGGTCATATTCTGTCAAGGAAATCACAGGTAATGTTTTGACTTCCGTCTTTGAATTCCTCTAGTTTAAAATCATTTCAGAGTTCCCTCTTGTTTTGTCTGTAATGTCAGTGTCAAGGGAGTTGTAATCAAATGCCATCCCTCCCCCAAAATATTTTACCTGCAGATGAGAGCTGTTTTGGTGTCTGGGTGAGGCTGGGGCATTTTTGGTGCAGAAAGTGAATCAAAGACTGGAGTTCAGCACAGGGAAGAGGTTGCAGTAGCAGCTGTAGTGCTCAGTTGTGTGGCAGCTCTTTGGAAAATGATGTCTTAGGAGAAAAGGATGGCAAACCCTTGATGGCCTCCCTCTCTCCACGCCCTGACATCTTTTCACTTGAGCATTTATTAATTCTTTCTCAACATGAAGCCTGCTATATTTGTTGCCTAAACTTGAAGATACTTCTCTGGCCCTGATCACTCTACCAACACCAAATCCCCTGCCTGCCATGCACTCAGCCATATGACCCAACTATAGAATAGGGCACAGCAGCTCTCCCTGTTGTTTAGGGGATGTGGCATCCACGTGCTGCAGTCTTAGAGCTTCTTAGGTATTCAGTGAACATGAGAAGTCCTCAAGTTAGTGAGTTTCATAATTTTTCTCTGTTTTGGGTGAAGGACAGTGTGTTCCCATGGCACAGTGACATGCAAGGCTGCAGCACCCGGGTGGCTGTTGAGTATTTGAGGCATCCTTGTGCAGGATGCTCCTTCTCCCCTACTGCTCTGACTGCCAGTGCAGACATAAACGAGCTCCATCACCTCTGTCAGTCCCACTGGCACCCACCTGCAGCTGTGGGGTTGGGATACCTCCAAAAATCAGGCCAGCAAGGAATGAACCCCAAATAATTCATGGTGGCTTGAGAGGGAAGCCTGCCTTTGCTTCTGCCATCAAGGGTGAAAGAGAGATTTAGGAGCCAAGACTGAGTCAGAATGTCCCTTGGTCCATGTGATCTGGCTGCTTGGCTTTCCATGGCCACCCCCAAGTGATGTCCCCAAAATATTGAGGGGTGTGTGCTCTGCAGTTTCTGTTTCTGAGCCCAGATGCAGCCAGCAGTGCAGGGATCCTGAGGGAGCAAGCAGAGGACAGCATGATCTTACTGCCTGAGCACACAGCAGAGGAGGGAGCCCTGTGTCCTCATCCCTCCTCAGTGGAGCATTTCTGGTTTTTAATTCCCAGATGTGTCATGTCAAATACAAAAGCAGTCCTCTGAGCAGGGACTGAAATAGAACCTGTCTTGGTCTCAGGTTCAGCTCCTGCCTCCTTCTTTGCAAGTATTTGTCATGGCAGACCCATGCTGAACACATTTCATTTTCCAGTCCTTCTTGCCAAGGTTACTGATCCAGCCCTTCAGTGTGCTTATTGCTTCCTCCTGAATCCACTTGGATGTGGTTATGTTCTTGAGAGTTCAGGTGCCTGAAATTACCCCCCTTTCTCTGGAGTCTCCCACCAACCATTGAGATGCTGCTTTGTGATGCACAAGTATAGCTTTAAAGCTTGTGAATTTGCCAATGAGGTGCAGGTAGACACATTTGAGTTACATAGGACACCAAGTTTATGAAGGAGCTGGTGTGACGCTCCTATGTCATAGAATCATAGAATGTTTTGGGTTGGAAGAGACCTTAAAGATCATCCAGTTCCAACTCCCCTGCCAGCAGCAGGGACACCTTCCACTAGACCACATTGCTCAAAGCCTCATCCAACCTGGCCTTCAACACTTCCAGGGAGGGGGCATCCACAACTTCCTTGGGCAACCTGTTCCAGTGTCTGACCACCCTCACAGTGAAGAACTTCTTCCTAATATCTCATCTAAACCTCCCCTCTTTCAGCTTAAAGCCATTTCCCCTTGTTCTATCATCATCATTATGAATTGATGCCACTGGTTTCTTTTGCTAGAAACTGATGATTTTTAACCTGCACATGGGATCTGACAGCTCTGCTCCCAGGATACATGTGCCTTGGACCAACCCTGAGTAGCTGCTGAGGAATGGCTCTTCTCTCTGAGCAGATGTGTGGGGCCACCACTTTGCTCTGGGATCTCACCAGTCTCCAGAGCCTGTCCAGTCTAGATAGTCTGTGTGAAAAGCATCATCTTGTGACACTGTAACGAGAGCTTCAGCTGATCATCTTAAGAGGGATGTTCTTGGTTGGTAGAAGATCACAAATTATACACAGGGACTTTGCTTTCCACCCTTTTAAATAGTCTTTCTGTTTTCCTAGGATCTCTCTCACGCTCTGTCCACTAACTCACTGTTGTTAAAAGTGTCTAAAAATTAACATAGAACCCCTTATATGCAAGAATATCTCAATTCACTTCTTCATTTTTGCTCAGGTAGACAGTCCATCAACATCTGCTTTTGCTTGGAAAATGTTGTGTTTGGCCAGCCTCTCTAACTCAGTTCTTCCAGTCTGGCATACCAGTGCTGTGAAAGTAACTGGGACAGCACTGGTATCAGTGACTTGTTTGTTTCCAGTCAGCCTGGATTTCTGGAGCTGATGTAAACTCTTCTTATAAAGTTGTTTTCTCTTTCTAACGGAGTCACTGGAGAGGCCATGCTCTAAAATGTCAGACTATTTGTACTTTCTTTTGGGGATAACAGGTCAGTGACTTCATCTGATGTTCAGCTCAGACCATTTCTCTTAAAGGTTGGTCCTTCTCGATGTCACACCAGTGCATTCATTAGTTCAAATTTCATGCAAATATGATTTGAAATGTTCTTAACCATCTCAGACAAAGCTATGAGACCTTTCCTAGACTTTGCATATCATTTCAGATCGTCCACAGAGACAGGGTGATTGATGGTAGATTTACACTGGGGTCCAGCTGACCTCTTACAAGGGTGAGTGAGACAAATGCAGGAGAGCCAGCGGTGATGATGTGTCCCTTTAGAGGATATGTCACTGGTGTGGAAGGCCAAGTGGCATCTTCTGCTCCATCAAAGCCAATTCAGTATGTCCTTTAAAGTACCAAGCATTCTCCATATCTTCCGTATCCACCAACACAGAACTGAATTGAAGCTTTTTGGTCTATCCCTATTATCCTGAGGGTTTCTTCTCTCAGATTAGATAATTTATAACTAGTTCATAAGTTAAAAATGCTGTTTTCATGCCTCTTGTATTTAATTTGTCTCCTCTGCTGAATTGTTTGTGTCTCAGTGGTTACAGAATCTATATTCAAATGAGTGGTCTCTAGCTGCCAACCCTTTATTTATATATATGTTTGTTTTTATAAATCAGTGCCCTTCATCACCCATTTATTAATTTCTGCAAGGCCATGCAAGTCTCAGATGCACTAAAGCTTACAAGCATCTCAGCAGAAACCTCACATGTCCCTTGTTGCTTTTCAGTTCTCTCTTTCTCTTTCTTATTTAGATTTTCTTCTCAGTCTCTTATAAATGTCTTCCCTGGAAAACATGGGCTTCCCTGGTATTGTTGTGACTATCAGGAATGGCTGAACTCCCCTCCAGGCATGAGGGCTCCTGTGGTTCTGGAAGCTGTGAGTCTGCTTCTCCTGACATGCCAAAATTATTTTGCCAGCATTACAGAAATTGCTTTGGTTCTGTGCATTTATTTTACTCTTAAGCCTTAACATTTTCTTTCAGAGATTGCTGTGTTGCCTCGTATCTGTTCTTCAGCAGCTGTTTTAAGTAGTCAGACTTCCACATTTGCCTTGAGTATCTTCTCCCTCTTTTTTGAAGTTCCTTCCTTTATAAATGGTTTTAAGCACATTTAGTCTCTTTCTTTCTCAGAGTTTTGTCTCACATTTGCTTTTCCTCTGGAGAGAAATTTCTTGTGTGTCATGGGACATGACTTTCATTGCACAGACCACTTGGACTGCAGCTGGTTTAAGTTGGCAGATTTTTGGTGAAGTTCTGACTTGTACATGGAGCAGAGCTGGGGCAGGGGGACTTTTATTGCCATCTGTCATAGCCTTGGAGTATTTATATCTCTAAAAGGTGATATTTTGATGTTCCTTTTTCTCCAAACGTTTTCTCCTGAAAAATCTCTTTTTTGTAGAGCAGCAAATGTCCTTCCCTTCCCTTGCATAAGTATGACAAAAAGGAGGCCCAGTAACATTGACCTGTGGTGTGCTGCTCGGAGTGATGGTTTTACACCCAGATACTCTGTTCCAATGCAGTGCAGAAATTGAGCTGGGACTGTTTTACCCCAAAGTTTCTGTTTTGTTTTTTTTTCCAGATCTTTGCAAACAACCTGCTTAGGTTTGACCTGGTGTATGTTTGGTTCACTGGCTCTCTGCAGTTCTATCTTCATGTGGGTACCAACCTGACTACGTGGAGTAGCCTGCCATTGCACAGCTCATTTCTGAGGTTCAAATTTGAAATAGAGAGGACAGACAACATGTTTTCCCCTCTGGTCTTTCCATATCCCCTTGTTGATGAGCCTTGCTATAGTGCCTGGTAGGGCAGTTGCTCCAGCTCAGTTAATTTATTGTGCTACGCTGCTTCCTTCTGTATTTTTTCCAGGATTCTGCAGCCCTTAGGACACACAATTAAGACATTTCAACCTGTTTACAGGGCTGGTCTTCCAAGTTCACCTGTGGATAATGCTCTTTCTCTCGCCACTTCTGTAAATTTCTTGGTGTTTTGGTTAAGCAAGAACATCAGAACCTAAGAGCTGTTGTGATGGCGATCGATAATAACAATTGTATTCTTTCTGATAGTCTCTAGGAGCCCCAGGCAAGAGCTAACATTTGGCAATGCAAGCACAGAGTAAAAATTCACTCCCAAGTAAACCACCTTCCCTTCACTCATTATCAGCCATCATCTTGCAGCTCTCTGGCAGCTCCTCAGATATGACTCTTTTATCTCTAGCCTTTCCCCTTCACACTGATTAGTTGGGAGGCTGATCATTTTCCCCAGAAGTAGCTGCATTTTTCTAGCCTATATCAATCTGCCATTTTTTTTTTCCCACAACCCTCCCTGTCATTTATCTATTCCCACTAATGCTGAAGGCTTCTCCAGCTCAGTAGGGGCAAATTTAATTAACCTGCTATTTTCTCCCATTCTCATCTAGATCATTAATGAGTCTGGGTCTAATGGTGGTCCCAATGGCCTATCACAGCGCACATCCTCCTCTCGATATATCAAGCAGTTAACATTAAACTTCAATTGGGATGTTTCAGCCAGTAGTAGTCATTCCTCCGATCCAGTACAAATTGCTGTTTCATGTAACGTTGGCAGGAGTGAGCTGGTTGATGCTGTAGTGTGTGTTGTTCATCTGCCTGCTTTGCTCATCCAACTGGAGATGAAGGTGCAGGTGAGGATGATGAAGGTGCCTCATGTCAGGCATTTGGGGGATATGACAACCAAGTCCCTCATCGCATTGGGCTTATGGGTGAAACGGTTATGCACCAATGGGCAACCCTGCAAGCCTCTCCATGCTCAGTTGGCCAAGTGAACCCGTCTGCTGAGGTCCATCAACACGTGGAGATGGATGCATGCACACTCACGCTTTCTTGCCATGGTAGGTGTCAAGAAAATGTATGTGCCATCAGCTTTACAGGCAGCTGAGCTTGAGAAATGCTGTGGCAGTTGTGTTTTAGGTGCTGACAGCTCTGGGGGAGTTTTGCCACTGCAACAGCTCCCCTTGTCCCAGTGCCCAGCCACTGTTGCTGTTTCATTCATCTTGCTGCTCTGTGGCCAACTGGAGAGGAGAGGATGGGGGACGCTGTGCTGTGGGAACCAGACAGAGTTCCAAGGAAGATGAACAGGAGGACATTGGACTTGTTTGATTTCACTTCAAGCAGTGATTTTGAACAAATCCAGCCATCAGACACCTCACCCCTACCCCGTCACAGGAAACCCCAGAGGGACCTTTCAAATCTAGGATTAGCCAGTTCCCCAATAATAGCCTCTGGGCACCAGCAACTGACACGAGAGCTAAGAGGCATGTGACACCTTCAGCAGTTCAGCAGGATTTAAACACGTAAGAGGAGAGGAGAAAGAAATAGCTGCTGGATTTTAACATTAGCAAATGTCAAACCGTACATTTGGGAATGGAAGAAACGTAAGGTGACCTCTCGACTGCCAGGAAAAGGGATGGAATATTTTGATAATGAAGGGGATTTAGGGGTTCAGAAATCATTATTTTAAGGATGAAGGACACATAGTGGCTTCAGCAAAGGATGCTATCATCAGGGAAGAATACAGATCCAGAAGGTATTTTATCAATGCAAGTTCTATGTGAAACCACCAGCTGAATCCAACAGCACATACAGCTGGAGACACAGGGAGCGTGGACAGCTCCGGGGCAGGACACTGAATGATGAGTGAAGGGAAGCACAAGACTTTGCTCAGGACTGAAGGAGACTGAGGTTTGTGACAATGTGAAGAAGAAAGGCTACTCTGTGGTGACAACTAGGAAAGGGATCGGGCAGGAGACACATCAGCAGAGACCAGGATAAAAGTCATGCAAAGTCAAGAGATTGTCCTCCTTTGGAAACAGCACAGCCTTGGTCCTTGCACCAAGGTCCTTGGTCCAAGCATGGGGAAGACACCCTTCCCTGAGGTGACATTTTATCAGTCTGTGTGGAATTTGTCCACAATTTCCTCTATTCTCAACCTGATTTTCTCTGTGTGCCTTCCTGAGTGGCTTGGTGTGTCAGGCTGCTGCTGCTTTTTACACAAGGCTATTGCATGGTGCTGGTTTGACCAAGCTGTCCAACAAGGGAAGCTGTTTTGGACTGTTTTCTCAGCAAAAGGTGGGGCTGAAGAGGATGTCACCCCAAATAACATCTTTGAAGGAAAAGAGCAAGGTAGAGGCCAAGGGTAGTGAAATAGAAATGACAGCATCTAAATCCTGGGTGAAAGTAGGTTCTCATCAGGATGTAAATAGTAATGCAGGAGCCTTTCATAGAATCATAGAATCATTTGGTTGGATCATTGAGTTCTGACTCTCTGTAATCAAGATGAGATTGTCCAGGTTTGCTTAACTCTACATCTCTGAAACAATCCCTGGGGAAGGGAAGGCAGAGACAGAGGCACCAGAAGAAAAGGACAATCTGAAATTCCTAGCTTTACTCTGACATATTCGTGGTTTCCCTGTGTGAGATCCCTGGCCTGATTCCACACACGAGGCTGGAGGGGTTGCTGGTCTGACATGGTTTGCTGGGCAGTTTGTGGAGTTTTGGATTTGGGATATAAGAGTACTGAAGAGGTTTGTATGCCAAGGCTGACACAAAACACACTTTTTTGAAGTGTGTTGTCTGGATAGTGCCCACTGGAAGTGTCAGGGCTTGCTTTCCTTGTCCTTGCTCCTGTCAGAAGTTGCACAAGCTGTTTCCCCAGGGAAGGGGGTGTTGACTTCCACTGTGGCAGGGAAAATGGAGCAGGAGAAAATGAGGAGTCATTTTTTTCTGTCTTCAAATCCACAAGATTTACTCTTCTCTTTCCTTGACTTGCATTAAGGGTGAGAAATCTCCAAGAAAGTAACAGTGAATACACTGGGATGAGCTTTTTCCAGGCTGTAAGAGATGGGATATTCTGCTTGTAAATGGATGCATTTCCTATCAGGGGCTGTTTTGGTGCCTGATGTTATTGCTTTTAACGTCAGCAGTGTCCTGCAGGATTGAACTTTCCAGGTGCATTTCTGTGATTCTGATGCAATTTCTATTCATAATTTGGCCAATTTCTTCCTTTTTTTCACTTCAGTGAATTCCTTTGGTGACATGATTCACACTTCCCCCAAATCAGCAGTTGGTCCTTGGTCTCCCTCCCTGTACTGAAGGAGGTGAATTAAACAAATAAAGATGGAAATGAAATGGAAAAAAAGTTCACTTTGTATCATGAAATATTAAGAACCACTTAGTATTATGGGAAATTAGTCCTGCTGCACTAAAACTGCGAGTGACTGAACTGCAGGGTGTGAAGTCTGTGTCCCTGTGGAGATATGCAGGTCCTGGCTATAGGATGGAAATTGCCTTCAATGAGCTTCATGGTTTGGTTCTTTTAATTAAGTAATATGCTCCAGGGGCTTTCTCAGCCAAGGCCTGCAGTGGGACAGCAACGCCTCCCTTGTACACTGAGGAAGCGCAAGGAAGGTTTGTTTGACGGGGTGGTGGTGGAGAGACGTGAATACCTGGTCCTGGAGAAAAACAAGTCTCATGGACTCAGTGCTAAGGAAATCTTTTGTTTCCTCTGAAATGATCCTGAGTGCTTAAGCAACTTACCTATGGAGGCTTTGAAGTAGCATCTCCAGAGAGGGATGCCCAGCTGAGGTGAGACACCATCCATCATAAGTGGTTTATGGACACAGACAGTAATATAGATGTAGATGGATGTGCAAGCCTCTTCCAAAGGCATGCACGTGGGAGGGCTGTCAAAATTAGCTGACAAGGTCCCAGTTTTAATTCCTTATAAATATCAGAAAACCAGAGGTGTCCCAGAGGCAGGGACAACCAGGACCCAACACTGGCTTAAAGCAGCAAGTGGGAAAGCCCAGGAGGTAAGGAGAGACTGATCGATTCCACCTCAGTGCTGCGGGGGAAAGGGGAAATGTTAACATAGCCAAAGATCAAAGGCATAGAAATACCATTAATTTCAACTGGTAGATTTCCCAGAAAGTATTCTTTAACCCAGTCAAGTTCTCAATTTGTTCTGATAGTGTTTTTAAAGGTGTTGTTGTCACTATTATTTATTAGTCATATTGCCACAAGGCCAACAAGCCCCAGGCATGGACTAATGTCCTGGTGTATTAGATGTGGACACAAAAAAAAACCCCTCAACACTCTCTGCTTGTGTATCTGGGTTTTCATAATATATTTAAACTTATGTCAGCCACTTGATTTACTTAGTCAAAAATATACTCTCTATTGAATCAATGGACAGTTATTAAATGTATTAAGAAACAGGCGGCTAAAAGCTCTCAAAATGCAATTGTTGGAGGATCATTGCTGAACAAGCTGCTTGCACAGTAGCTTTGCAGGATTCCTCTTTTACCTGGGTGTATTTCACTGTTTTTATGAATGATCTAGAAAATATATATAAATTAGTTGCCCGTAAAGTTTGCAGCGAACTCAAATTTTTGCTGTGATAAATAATGATGAAGGCAAGTCTCTAATGCAGAGCAATTGCAATTGCTTGGTAGACTGGCAACAGTGAAACAACATGAATTTTAATACAGCTAAATGCTCGGTCATCCATCTCCAAGCGCAGAATGTAGGACACTCCGTCAGGCTGGGAGACTGCCTGCTCCAGGGCAGCGACTCTAAAATTGATTTAAGGGCTATATTGGATAACAGGTGATTATGAACATTTAATGACCTGTAGTGGTGAAATGGATGAACATGATCTCTGGATAAAGAGGGGAAGCTGAAGTCTGAATAGAGAGGTTTTACCCACCTTGATTAAAAAGCAGGAAAGTGATGTAAATCTTCTGGAGCTGTAATGAGATCTGAAGGCTGGAAGTTGAACCGAGGGCTTTCAGTGTGGAAATCTGGTGCAAATTCCTGGTGGTATCATAGAATCATAGAATGGTTAGGATTGGAAGGGACCTTAAAGATCATCCAGTCCCAACCCCCCTGCCAGCAGCAGGGACACCTTCCACTAGACCAGGTTGCTCAAAGCCTCATCCAGCCTGGCCTTCAGCACTTCCAGGGAGGGGGCATCCACAACTTCCTTGGGCAACCTGTTCCAGTGTCTCACCACCCTCACAGTGAAGAACTTCTTCCTAATATCTCATTTAAACCTCCCCTCTTTCAGCTTAAACCCATTTCCCCTTGTCTTGTCATTAACTGCCCTTATGAAAAGTCCCTCCCCAGCCTTCCTGGAGCCCCTTCAGGTACTGGGAGGCCGCTATAAGATCTCCCCGGAGCCTTCTCTTCTCCAGGCTGAACAAACTGTATACTACAGGGTGTCTGAACTCAAGGTGGGCATCTGTTGTAAGAGCTGTGGGTAGCTCAGCTGCTGCTTTCAGTGAAACCCCAGCCTTGCCTCAGCTGTAGGATGGGATCCTTTCCTCATTGCTCGCTTGCCAGTTTCCATGCAAATAGGAAGGTGTATCATGAACGTCCTATTGTATTCTTGTTTAGTTTGGCTTCACAGAGCCTGCACATCTCAGAGAAATGTGTTTATAGAGTTGTGGGTGTTGTGTTCCTTATCTGGCAAGAGTGGATGAGAGCGCTGCAGAAGGGCAGGCAAGCATGTCTAATGCTGAAACTGCAAAGGAGACAAAGCCAACACCCGATAAAGACAGTGGCAGTTGAATTTGCACACTTATTAAAAATCAGTCCCAGCTTTTATTTGGGAATGAAAGAATGAGCCATGTGAACGTAGCAGGGATGCGTGCCAGGGAGCTGGGAGGGATGCCAAGAGAGACAGGGGAAAGGAGGCAGAGGAGGGAGCACGGCTGGACTGGGCTGGTGTCCCACAACGTGGATGGAGGGACCAGGTGTGCAGGGGAGTGCTGAGAAATCATAGAATGGTCTGGGTTGGAAGGGACCTTAAAGCTCATCCAGTCCCAACCCCCCTGCCATCAGCAGGGACACCTTCCGCTAGACCACGTTGCTCAAAGCCTCATCCAACCTGGCCTTCAACACTTCCAGGGAGGAGTAGCCACAGCTTCTCTGGCCAGCCTGGGACACTGTCTCACCACCCTCACACCAAAGAATTTCTTCCTCACATCTCATCTCCATCTCCTCTCTGCCACTTTCAAGCCATCACCCCTTGTTCTCTCACTCCCTGCCCTTGGCCAAAGTCCCTCCCCAGCCTTCCTGGAGCCCCTTCAGGTACTGGAAGGCCTCTAGAAGGTCTCCCTGGAGCCTTCTCTTCTCCAGGCTGAACAGCCCCAACTCTCTCAGCCTGTCCTCACAGCGGAGCTGCTCCAGCCCTCGCATCATCCTCGTGGCCTCCTCTGGACTCGTTCCAGTAGGTCCCTGTCCTTGTGCTGTTGGTGGCCCCAGCACTGGAGGCAGCACTGCAGGTGGGGTGTCAGGAGAGCGGAGCAGAGGGGCAGAATCCCCTCCCTCGACCTGCATGACCACAAGTGCCCTGTATCTGCCACAGAGCTGTAAGGCAGCTTCATGGTAGAGACCGTATATTTCATTGTGTGGTTCTGCTACTCCACCACCGTTCAAGGTGACAACCCATGGGGTGGCGTGGAGACCTCTGGTTATCCAGGCTCTGAAAGGAGAGCATTGAGTTGGGGTGCAGACAATCAAACTGAGTTCTTGGAAAAATTTTTGGAGCAACTTTTCCTTCCAGGCTGTTTTTCCTAGACTTCATTCCTCCTCTCCACATTATCTGCAGATGCTGGGTCTGTAGGCAAAACTAAGATAAATGTCATTTTAGAGGAAAACCGAGAAAAACGCTGCCTAGTGCAACGGGGCACTTCCAGTGCTGAAGATGTGGGGGTGGGATTCGCAGCTGCCAGGTGGGGTGCAGTCCCAGATGGCTGGGGGAGAGCAGGTGAAAATGCCATCTGGAGCTTTACCTCTCCTCTTCTGTGAGTCACTCGCACACAGTGCTATCACCACTGCCAGGTTTGGGTACACAGGAAACTCTGCTTCTTAGTAATAATATTTTGAAGCATTCCTGAGGTACTTTGGGCTCCATGGGAGATCTAAGTCATCTCAGGAAGCCGAGTTTACTTCCTTTGGACACCTGTTTGTCCCCGATTTTTTTACAAATATGTCACAGATAATCCTAACTTCTGTAGGAGCTAGTTGTGATTCACAATGCATATTTTCTCACTTTGTTCTTCACAGTGTGAGGATTGACTGATGGCAATATCATAGATGATTCTGTTCGTGCAATGTGCTGGATGCATCCCATCTGGATAAGATGGAAATGAGGATTTTGACCACTTACGATGCCCCCACCCCCTGTGCTGGGGACTCCTCACAGCTTCTTGCAGTCTGCTTTCTTAGGTGGTGTGGCAGGGACAGCTGTGATGATACATACCAGTGGTGGCCATAGCTTTGAAAAAGGGAGATGTGATGTTTCTTACAGGTTGTGAGGAAGCAGCCCACTCCCTCGTCTGCTCACCTGTGCTCAGTCTGGCCAAATTCGGCTTTGCAATAAGTGGACTGTTGCAGCTCTCAGTGCTGGATCAGGATCAGATCATAGAAGTCACTCAGAGAGGTCGTCCAAGACATTAATGATATATGAATAGATGGATTTGGAGACTCCAACTTGTACCTGCAGGCTTCATGAATGTCTGTCCACCTTTGTTCTGCTGGCTCTCGTGCAGCAAGCCTACAGCCTTCCTGCCCATCCTCTCCCTTTTCTCTCCTTCATCCTCTTTTTTCACAGGGATGCCATAAACATCCCCTCTGCTCCAAGTGCTCCTTCCAGGCCATTGTGCTTTCACCTTCCCTTTGGACAATGGGCATTTTCTGCCCAGACCTCTTGTCTCTCATCTGACCTCCACATCAGATATTTGTCTTGGACTTCTGCCTTTGTCACAGACTGTCCCTTGCATTGGGTGTCTGCATCAGATTTTTGCCTCTCCTTTACCTATCACCATAGTATTTGGTAACTGGAATGGTACCAATCTCACCTTCTCAGAGCCAGATCCCCACAAACCCCACGTGCTTTAGTGGGTAGAGGCTGATGCTGAGATTGGTTGGGGGAAGCTGTGTTCAGGGACCTTTGCAGTGTCACACTGGTGGAGGGGGCACTAGAGGGGACCAGGAGAAAGGCAATGCCAAGACTTTGCATTATGTCTTTAGGAGAGCTGAACATGGCCATGGTTATTCTGGTGTCAAGCAACCATACGTGATCACATCCTGAAAGGGAACACACTTCTGCGTACAGTGGGGAAACCAGCCTGCCTCTGAGGGAGAAAAAAGTAATATTGGGAGAGCTCAGATGGGCCAGCAGCATCTAGGACCTACACTATCTGCATGGGAAGGACCAGGGCTGAACAGTGTGAGGCCCAGGACTGGATGGTATAAACCCACAGGAGTTCTCCATGTTTTTATTTTAAGGTCATAAGCTTTTCCCTTTAGAAGGTCATAAGCTTTTCCCTTCCAGACATGCGATAGATAGTTGGAAACAGGACAGATGGAAAACACGCAGATTTATTACATCTCACACAAGAACAGCTGAAAATTCTGCCTCTGCTGATAGAAATGGCAGAGGCTTAGTCCCACCAGGTGAGATGGCAGAGCACAGAGCTGGCAAGAGCACTCATTAAAGCATGGTCTAAGATATCCATAGGATTTTCTTGTGCCTATCCGCAGGAAACAGTGATAAATAGGTCAGCTTTGTAATGCCTAAGAGAATAACCTCATATCAAAGATGTGAGCAAAGTTTATTCCTCCTTTTATGTAAACTATTTTAAGGAGCATCTTTAACCTGTGTTGATAGGTAGGGATTACAAAGTCCTTCTTTCTGCGAACTACTGCTGCAGCTTGGCTGCTGGATCAGGAAAATGTCACTGCTGCAACCATTTTAAGATTTGGGCACAGCAGTGAACTATGATAATATTTCTGCTTGAAGGAAAGTGGATATCTGGGCACATGATTTGTTGCAGCAAGGGGTTTCATGGTAAAATTCATAACCACAGACTAGATGGCAGATGCAATTCAGCATTTATAAATATAAAGTAATGTACACTGGCAAACAGCCCAGAGCCTTACCTAAACAAACACCATGATGGGCTCTAAATGAGCTATTGCCACTCAGCAAAGTGATCTTGAGGACTTCTGTAGAGGGCTGTCTGAGAAGCTCATCTTGATGCTGCACAGTGGCAGGCAGAGTGCAGGAGCTATTAAAGGACAGAGCAGGACATCTAAACCTGTGCATAAGTCCATGCTGCAGTTGCATCCCAGGTATCGTTCTCTCACCCCAGCAGTGAAGAGGACTTGGAAAAGATGCAGAGAAGTACAGCAAAAATGTCTGGAGTAGCATTCATACAATGACCTAGGGCTTGGAGAAAACCTGAGCAAGTGGAAAGAAGGTTTCATAATCTGTTAAAGAGACAGGGAAATTCTGCCTCGGGTAGGCCCTGGGGCACTGTTTGCCCGGGGCTTGGAGAAGATGCCAAGGCCACACTCACACTGCTTAGTCTGTCTCGCCTTTCCATACCCATCTGCTCCTGACTGCTGCAACAGACCAGCCCAAATGGGCCCTTGCCTGACGCCGTGCAGCTCTTCTCACCTTCTTGTATTATGAGGGCTTTCCTCTTTCTCATGGCCTGACCTCACAGAGCATTACTAGGCTATAATAATTGATATTAGTGTTATTGTTATACATGGACCTAATGACTCCTGTATTTAAAATCCCTTGATATTTTCCCCTATGAAAGTTTCTCATGACCTTTTCTTTGAGATGCTTTCACACCTCTGTGGCTTGCAGCAAGCCTTTGAAATTCATCGGGAGGAAAACCCTCTGGCTAGAGAAGAGACTTTTTTTTTTTTTTTTCCTCATCAAATTCATATTCAAATTGGCTGAAATATAAACTGTTAACTATCACCTTTTCCTTTCTCACCCTGATGTTGCTGAGGGAAATTCTCGGAAACAGCCAAAAGAATAACTCTGCCCAAATGTTGTTTAGACTAAACTGATGCTGCTGCCAAAATGCTGTGAGCACTGGAGAGCCACTGGCAGGGATGGGGAGCACTGGAGCTGTTTTGGCACATGCCTGTGGATGGATGGAGCTGCCCTGGTTAAGGTTTGTGTGGCACTCAGCTCACGTAATGAGTCGTGTAGCTCAGCCCTAAGTGGTGCTGAAGAATCAGCATTCAAATCCCTCTGGAGATTTGTGAGGATGGATTCTAAGAATTGCACATGATATAACTTGCTTTTACCTTCTTCCCTTAACAATATCCCTGCAATATTAAGTCCAAAAAATCATATTAAGGGAGTATGATTTAGGTGGAAAAGATGAACATCTAGAAGTTGGGAAATGGCAGATCTATTGCCTCCGTTCCCTGTCTGGATGCATTACGGAAATGACCTTTCATTTCTGATTGCATATACATTTTTTCTGCCGAAATCCTGTCTGGTTCAGGTTAGAGGCTGGATATACCAAAGAGCAGGACTGAGGCTATACTGCCAAAGGAAATGAAGTCTCAAAGGTTAATGGATCTGGATGCAGTCCCAGAGCATGTGGGATCAGAGACTGTACCTAGAGAAGTTAGGGGTGAGGTTCGGGTGCCCAAATATTGCTACCATTTATATCACACCTGGCTCCAGCTGCTGGAAGAGCACAGGTGTCCCCAAGGAGTTGTGTCAAATCTTCCAGCACTCATGTTGGCATCTTAGACCTTCAAGGGTGTCTAAAAGGGAATTAACCGCCTATTTTTAGGCAGCTGGGATTCAGCACAGGAACAAGGCGTAGGTGTTTTGGTGTGAACTGGGACTCTGAGCTCCAGCAACAGCCGTGGAGATGGAGCTGACCCAGTCAGCTGAGGAATTCAGCATGCTGGAACAGACGTGGACCTGTGGTCAGCTTGCTCACTCCAGTGACCCCACTGACTGTTCACCTCAAGAGGGGTACCTGACACCTGCAGCTATGCTGATGGACCTGCAGCAGCCCCAAAATTTTCTGCTGCAGCTGTCTGCTGGGCAGCTGCCTGAGGATGCTCACATAGCAATGGCCATCTGTGTGCTGAGACCTGCTCTGCTCGTACCCATTCCAGGTCCTCATTTCCCCAGAGCTGTAACACTGGTTGCTTCTCCCAGGTGCTTGTGTTGTGGCAATCTCTCCTCTCCTCTCCTCTCCTCTCCTCTCCACTCCTCTCTCCCTCACCCTAAAGCCACTCCAGCAGCACCATCCTGAAACAACCTTCCTCTTTTGCTTCTCCCAGTTTCTTGGGTTGTGGCAATCTCTCCTCTCCTCTCCTCTCCTCTCCTCTCCTCTCCTCTCCTCTCCTCTCCTCTCTCCCTCACCCTAAAGCCACTCCAGCAGCACCATCCTGAACCAACCTTCCTCTCCAGAGCAGAGGGAGGAGGCAGCAGAAGGGAGGGAAACTCCAGCCTGGAGCGAGACTCATCCAAACCAATTCTCCTTCCTCAATTCACCTCTCAATTTACTTTCGACTGGAAATGCATAAAAGTGCTGCCCTCTTCCTTTTGCCGCACACACGCTCACACACACAGACCCACCTTTGGCCAGAGGACAAAGCAGGAGGCACTGGAGCTGCTTTGCAGAGTGTCTATCAAAGCCACGTGCTGAATTTCAAACAATATCAGTTCAGAACAGGGAATTAAGCAGCTATAGTGTCTCCATGCTATAAACAAAGACAAAATGCTGTGTGCATCAGCAAAAGGCTTTGTATTGTAAAATGCTCCCTTTATGTCCAACCAGGAGAGAATTCAAATGATTATTGACCCTCCACTGTAGGAAAGCCACATTATAATATCTCCAAATCAATAGAGACAAGTGCAGAGCGGCAGAGAAAGGCCACGGCTCTGCAAACTGCAGAAAATTGCATTTTGCTTTGGCCTCTTAAAAAGTTTGCAAAGCGTCTATTAGAGGCCCCCGGAGCCTTTTCTTTCTAATTGCCATGTTTGACAATGTGATCGCACAGGGGACTGGTGGAAAGACAGATAATGGACCCACTTCAATTGCTTCCCAGTTCCATGAGTCATAACACTTCTGAGATGACAAAGGGGAAGTGCGGCAGTTTGACTGATGGAGGTTTCTGGCTTTTAAGAAAGCTCTGGAGAAACAAATGCTAAACTCAAAGCCAAAGTCTTGGAGAGACTGAAGGTTCCAGGTACTGGATTTTCTTTCATCTTTAGCTTTTGACTGTAACTATCCAGTTAAGTTTTAATCATGTACTAGAAGGGGTAGGAGTGCCTTCTTGTCTAAGAGACGAGGGAATGGCTGCCATGTCAAGACCTTTTTTCTCCAGAATGGGCACTAAGGTTGTCCTGCAAGTGGAAGAGTACAGCAGGTGATGGAGGGTCCAGCATCAGTCAGTCAGCAGTGGTGGTGGGAACAGAGCAGGTGCACAGAGTGCACAGAGCTCTGGATAGATTTATCTGGCAGGTCAAGGGAAGGATGTTCTAGTTCCCCACTGGGAACTAGTCTTGGCATATATTTCTGGGAATGGGCACACAGTGGACCTTCTGACCTCCCTCTTCCCTGTGACACCAGTGAATATCTCCTGTACTTCTGACCTATGGGCAAGGTGTGTTCTTTCTGGAAAAGGAAGGAGCCCACAGCCACAGTTCAACCCAGCACTCCAGGAAAACAAACAAAGGTATTTGCTTGTGCCAGCCAGGCTGCACAGTAGCTGTACTCTTTCTGCCCACCCAGGTCCTCTGGATTGTTGTTGTCATCTGCCCTCAACCAGGGCTTTGACCTTTCTGCTCAGGGCAGCCCTCACTGGAACCCCTCAGCATCATGGCTACTTGGAACCTCCCAAGAGGAGCAGGAGCCCATGACACTCACACTATTCCTGGCAAGTTTTAAGCCTGTGTGATCTTTGCCTGGCCAACCTCTGAAGGTCTTCATCCTTCCCCTCTGCTTTGTGCCAAGGGAAACAAGCTGCAGCATAGTGCAGAAGACAGTGTACAGGCTCTGGGCACTGCTAGGGTGTCTTTTGGCCTCTCTGGGGATGGACTAGTTTGCTTGGGTGCTGCCTTCACCTCAGCTGGACGAGCCCTGGGACATGGTGGTTGTGAAGGAGAGGAGGAGAATGGAAAGGAGGAGGTCATCAAAAAGGAGGAGGAACAAGGGGAGGTGGAGAGGAGGACAGAAGAAGGTGAAGGGCCTGTTTTTTTGCCAGGGTGCTCAGCTGATGGGTATGGGGGTGCCTGGCTATGGTCCCAGCTCTGTGCTAGAGCATGAGGCTCGATGAGGTGGTGCTCCACACCATGACACGGTGCTTGGCTCAGCATAAAGGAGCTTGAGTCTGTGATTTGTGTCATGACATTGAGTCATTGGTTTCCAACTGACAGGCTCCAGCCCCAGGGGCACAGGGCAGTGATATCATTGGTCGGTCTCAATTTTTTAGGAATTGATCTAGAATAAGAGATTACCGAGAAATATGTGGGTATATGAGTGGCAGAGAGGAACAAGCTCTGCTTTGCTTCAAACCTGCCTTGATCTGTGTGGCTGCATCAACGTGGCTTGATGCCAGGTCTTAGCAACCTTCCTGTCCCAGGACCCTGCATTGTGGTCCTCCCTGTCCTAAAGTGGTCACTTGGTACCTGGTCACAAAAAGGAAGGTAATATTTGTCTGGAATTGGATGGGTCAAACTATCTTGGTGCAAGGTCTGGATGGCTCATGGGACTTCATGGTCACTGTGGTCTGGGACACACTGAGCATAAGTCACAGCTCCTGGTGATGGAGAAGCTCCTTGGAAGAGCAGGGGAAGGCCAAGGTATGGTCCCTCCAGTCTCAACCACAGCACACCCCAGTCTGGCTCCAGAGGAACGGGTCTGCAGCATCACTCTGACATCCCAAGGCTGGCTGTGGACTGCACCCACTCTTGGCCTTGCTTCAGGCCCTGCGCTGGCCAGGGACTCTCTGATGACTGCTGGGTGCTGAGCTTTGTCATGGATTAGTCAGGACATGGTTGAGCTGCATGGTGGGAAACTAACTGGAAAAACACTCTGGGGGATGATTGACAGTAACTGTCTCTGGTGGAAGGAGCTAATCCGAGCCACTGAAGAACACCAGGTCCCTAAATTAAAGCACACAGGCTAGCCCTGCCTGTAATTAATTTCCCTATGCTGCTACTCTGGCAGCCGGCTATCAGTGCCACTGACTCACAGCTCCTGGCAGCCTCAGAGGCATCAGCAAGCGGGAGAAGAAAAGCCATGGAGTGGAGCAGGATCTGCCCATTCCTTTCTGCTCCTCGGCGCTGGAGAGAAGCCGTGGTGTGCCTCCAGCTCTGCAGACACCCAGAGACTGGGACAGGACCTCGCTGCCCAGCTCCAGCAGCTCTGTCCATAGGAAAGGGCTGGTGGTGCATGCTTGGGGCAGAAGTCATTGAGTGATGTGGAGGGTGCAGAAGCAGGGCTGTCAGGAGAGGGGAGGTGTTCATATGCATGGCTTGTTCTTTGCCAGCTGCTTCATGTTCTCTCTTTCTCTCTCTGTGTATACATATATTTATTATGCATTTGCTTCCCCTGGCTGGAACTGGAACAGAATTGTTGTCATTGCGATTCCTCTCCCATAGGAATGGTTCTTTGCATTCACTCCGCTATGAGCGTGTCACATATTTATAAGGCACGTGGGATGCATCTGGGTTGTGGTTGGATTTTCCCCAAGTAGGCTCTAGCCCCTGCAGTATTGCCAAGGCAGGGAAGAGCTGTGGAGCCTGCAGCGGTGTCTGCAGTCCGAGCCCTGTGGTGTTCCATAGCAAGGTGAATGCCACTGCTCCAATGCCACCCTGGCCCCCATTATCCACATCACAAAACTGAAGAAAGAGGCTCCAGAAAGTCCTGTTTCTCTGGCTACAGGTTTTCATTATCAGCTGGAGAGGAATTGTACTGGTCAGAGAGTTACCAGCATTGTTTTAATTTCCCAGGAGGCTCCTCTTGGTGTGACACATCTGCAACAGGGGATTTCAGTTGTCTCCTCTTACTCTGTCCCATACAATGGGACGTGATATGTTAAAACATGACAAGCCAGCCAGAATGTGTCATATTACTGCTCTCAACACACTGCCTTCCAGGGATGCTCAGCAGCTAATAATATCAGGCTCAAATTATCTCTACATGCTGAGCTGTTATTTTTTTTATCCCATATGGACTATGTTATAGAGGAGTCTCCTGCCTATATTGGACTGGTGGATCACCACAGGTTTATTAGCTGCACACGGTGAATTATTTTGACTAGTGTGAAACTCAGGCCTGAGATCCCAGCCTGTTATTGCAGAAAAGCAACTTTCCTGCCTTGGCTTCTCCGGTACCTTTGTTATTGCTTCAGTAAACAGTTTGTTGAGATTTCCGTATCATTTACTCCCTTATCGTTGGGGTTTGAAGTAGTTACTTTGACAGAGAGATGATGTGATTTCATTAGCTCCATGATTGCCTTTCAGGCTTTTCTCTGAGATGCAACCACTGTCTCCAGGATTTGGCCCCGTGGGAGCCAGCATGCTGCACCATGCACGCATGGCTGGAAGCGATGGGGGTCTCTCCAGTCTCCTCCCATTTACCCCATTCTGCATCATTGTCCTTTTCTGCCTGACTTTTTGAACTCTGCTGTTTTACCTTAAAGTGTAATGAGACATCAACATGCCTGAACGATATTTTCAGTCTTTCAATGAAGAAAAAAAACCTCCCACAACAGTGAAGAGGGAAAGCTGATGTTTGTCCCTGGGCTGGGGATCCCCAGTGATGAGGAGGAACGTGTCTTTCTGCCAGAGGTGCTGTGATGAGCTGGGAAGGAGATGCACGTGTCACTGCTCATACGTGGTATTTCACAATTCTGCAGTTCCTGTCCATTCATTTTAGCTCCCATATGTGGTTTAGAGGAATCAATCTAATTACTCGCTCCTAATTGCTGGTAAAGCACTGCTGAATGCCTCTCTTCCCTGCCTTCCTCACCATGGGTAGTAAACAACAGGTCTCTCTGCCGGTCTCTCAGCCAACCCTCCCTCCCAGGTCCCCTTTCAGAAGATGATCCCATCTCTGCCCATCCTTCAGGCCCTTTCCCAGCAGTCCAGCTGAATCTGGT
Organism: Antrostomus carolinensis; assembly: GCF_000700745.2. Classification (NCBI taxonomy): domain Eukaryota; kingdom Metazoa; phylum Chordata; class Aves; order Caprimulgiformes; family Caprimulgidae; genus Antrostomus; species Antrostomus carolinensis. Next base: position 10,619 of record NW_010310013.1, on the reverse strand, counting down.
GAATCAAAATACTTCCTTGTGATTCCTGTGCAGCCCAGCTCCTGGGGAAGTGGATGGTCATCACCATGAAAATACGTTCCTCTCAGGGGCTCTTCAACCCTGGTGGGCTGCCTGCATGCTTGGGACAAACAAAACCTACCTCTGCCTTGCAAACTTTGAGGAATGCCTGAATCAAGCATTGCACCTGATTTCCTCCAACCACAACAGCACTGCCCTCTGTGGAAAAACATGCTGTTTTCTCCTTTTCCTCAATGGCTGCAGAGATTCAAAGGCAAAAAGGGGAGAGAGGAAAAGAAGCAAGAGTATGTGGCTTAAAGGTTTAACCAAGAGAAGGAAAGGATGTTCTGGGTCCTGAGACCTCTACAGGCAGGTCTGACCTGTAAGTTATTCTGGGAATCCCTCACAGTTATTTCTTACAGGAAGACCAGATCAGTCAGAAATTGTTAATGGAAAGTCACAAAAGTCACATCTCCATCTTAAATTTTGAGAGCAATCTGGGGATACCTGCTTGTTTTGAAGAGTTGTTCAATGATCCCAAAAAAGCAAGGAGCTGGTGGCACTGCTGGAAGGGGGATGCAGGGTTGCCTAGTACAACCCCGTGGCTGCAGGCACCAGCCACAGCTGGGCAAGTGCTTCTCCACAGGCTGAACTGTGCTAAAAGTACCTGTGGCAGAGACAAATGTCCCCCCAGGAGAGAGCCCCTTTGTTCAGAGGTAAGCTCTTTGGAACAGGGCTCATGGTAGATGTGCATTCAGGACCCACGATGCAAATCCATAATGATGATCATTCTCTTTCACCACCAAAGTCCCAAGAGTGAAAGGCTGAGGAGGTGCTCAGGCTTTGTCACTACAAGTGTGTATTGATTTTAGCTATTGTGTTGAGTGGTAGAGCATTTTTAATTCTGCATTTTAATTGTTTGGCTCCCCTGACATATGTTTTTTGTGGTTAGTGGCAACACACTTAGAAGAGTGATTTTCAGGCTCATCTATTAGTTGCAAAGAAAAGCGCTCTCCCATGACCCTGGCTAATTTGCATACTATTTTTATTATCCTTTAGGAAGCAAACTGCTGATTTTGGTGCTTTGCTTGAACATCCAGTCAGAAGTGGAGTCTTGCCCCGGGGCGTGTGTATGCTACAGTGAACCGAAGATTACAATAAGTTGTCAGCAGCAAGGACTGACAGCAATCCCCACTGAGATACCCATCCACAGCCAGCGCATCTTCTTGCACAACAACAAGATCACCCTTGTGAGGTCCACCAGCTTCACCTCCTGCCGCAACATGACAATTCTTTGGATCCACTCCAATAACATCAGCCTCATTGAGCCTGGAGCCTTCTATGGGCTCAACAAACTGGAGGAGTTAGATCTCAGTGACAACACGAACCTGAAATCTATCAACCCTGTCACTTTCCGGGGTCTTGTTCACCTCCACACCTTACATCTGGATCGCTGTGGGCTCCTGGAGCTCTCCACAGGGCTTTTTCGTGGGTTGTTCTCCTTGCAATATCTTTACCTTCAGGATAATAATCTTCAGAACCTGCTGGATGACACCTTCATAGATCTTGCCAACCTCACCTACTTGTTTTTGCATGGTAACAAAATCAAGAGCTTGTCGGAGAACGTCTTTCGCGGGCTAATCAACCTTGACCGGCTGCTTCTGCACCAGAACAGAGTCAGTCTGGTTCACCGCCGGTCTTTTCACGACCTTGGGAAAGTGATGACCTTGTATCTGTTTAACAACAACCTGACCGTCCTCACAGGGGAAACCATGGCTCCTCTGGTGTCCCTCCAGTACCTGCGCTTGAATGGCAACCAGTGGATCTGTGACTGCCAGGCTCGGTCTCTCTGGAATTGGTTTAAGCAGTTTAAAGGATCGTCTTCGGAGCTAGAGTGCCACCTTCCCCCCCGCTTGGCAGGGAGAGACCTCAAAAGGCTACAGAGCACCGACTTGGAAGGATGCGTCGACTCCTACAACCAGATACGAACAAGTGTTTTTAGCACTAAGACCAGATCTGGTAAACTGCCAACTGGGGTCCCCCCTCTCGGTTCCCGCAACGGCTCCTCGAAGTGCTGCCAGCCAGAAATGGATAAGTCTTTTATTTATGAAGCTAAAGGCAAGGCAGGTCCTTCTTCCCATAGCAGTCGGCCATCCTCCAACAACCCTCTCAAGGATAAGGAGAACATGTCCAAAACCAAGTATATTGAGACAGACCCTTCCAAAAATGGCAGCAACAAGCAGATAAATGATTCCCCCTTTGGGACCTTTCCCAGCATTGTAGAGCCTCCATTGACCAAGTTGAAACCAGAATTTCTAGAGCCTATTGAACCTTCCACAGTCCCAACCAAAAAGAGACAGGGCTGCTCTAAAAGGAACAAATCAAAGGCCCAGTGCCGCCTCACCCAGCAAGGAAACAGCTCCACGTTACAGTTCAGCCTAAGCCTTTTGATCCCCTCCTTGGTGTGGAGCTTACTGTTATTCTGCTAAAATTAACTCTTTTCCTGGGTTAGAGGACACTTTGATACTAGACTTTTGCTGACCTCCATAAATGTTGCAAACAAAAGCAAAATTACCATCCACCCTGAGAAAGCTTTGTTACACAAAAGTTAACTGGATGCCTTTATAAAAAAAACAAAACAAAACAACAAAACAAACAAACAAACAAAAACCCCAACAACAACAAAGAAAAAAAAAAAGACAAACACCAAGATGTAAATAATTTATTTGTCCTGAAACCTGTGAATTATACCTTTGGTCTTCAGAACTGCACTTGCTCACAAAGCAGCTTTTGCTACAGCAGATGGTAAAGAAATATGGTTTATTTACATGAAAAAAAAAAAGTGTAAGAAATGCTCCGAAAAGAATGTCTGAAATCTGTTTGTAACTTGACATCACACTGAACAATATTGCAGGTTCCCATTTGCAGAGGTAATGAATTTGATGCTGTTTTAATCCTATGTTTATGAATCTTGCAGTTTTTCTGTATTCATTCCATCACACCATGTTTACGGGCAGCATTTGTTGAAGAATGCTGCCTTTTCCTTCACAAGATTGCAGTATACATAGATATGCATTTTATTTTACTTGTGTACAAGTATAAAAAGAAAAAAAATATAAAATAAAGATTTCTTTTTTCCTAAATGGTTGTCATCTGCAAGGAGTGAAGTATGCTAACCAGCTAAAAAGCTGAAAAATTTAAAGGGTGTTGAGTAATCCCTGATCCGAAGGCATTTAACACCACAGTAATAAATAAGACATACTTGGCATGGTTATGCAATCTTAAACTGGTGCCAACAAAGTGTTTCCTTGCACAAAACATGCTCTGTTAATGCTCCTGTTTCCCTCCAAACTGTCCCATGCACTCGCCCAACATCATTCATATTTCAGGATGCTCATAATAGCAGGAAATATATAGCCCGGCCCCTTGGAGCTGAAGATCCAGATTGTAGGTAGAAGAACATTTATAAGCAATACCAAGAAGTGGGGCAGGGACATGTTTTTTCTGATCTGCACAGATTAACTAGACTCAGCTCTATTACTAATGAACCAGAAGGTGGTACCAAAGTGGGTCAGCACTCAGGCTTGGATTTATGAAATAGGGTGTATCAACCCAAAGATGCAGCTCCTGGCCTTGCAGCTCAGGTTGGCTCTGCTGAAGAGCTGGTGTCCATTCCTGGTTGTGCTACCAGTGCTTCATGTGGTCACCATGCAAGAGACTTCATCTTGCAGAGTGTGATCTTCATCTGTGAGATCTTCATCTGTGAGATCTTCACCTGTGTGATCCCCATTTTTGACCACCTGTGTGATCCCCATTTTTCCCCATTTTATAGGATGCTATAACAATAAAACCATTGCTGTCTGGGTGCCCCCAGACCACACAGTGGGCCATAAAACCTCTACCTGCATGCTCCTCATACTGCAGACAGCCCTCTGTGCACTCTCTATGTTCTCCAGGTCACGGCAGGGTTGTGCAGACAGTTTGGCAGGAGGTTGCTTTTCCTTATTAAATTATAGATTTTCTTCTGTTCTCTTCTCTTCAGAAAGATTGTTGAGGTATTGAGGTCTATGCATGCAAGACCAGCCTGTCACATGTAGGTGGGTGTACCAGAGTCCTGGGAACCTGCAGCAGAGGACTATGTGTGCAAGTCAGGCTGATGCTCTCCAGACTGCACTGGCCACCATTGGGATTCTCAGCACTGGGTCTGGTGCTCAGCTTCATAGAACAACCACATGTGGAGGAGGGAGGCACCATGGCAAGCCAGGAGTGGAGGATCTCAGCAGCGTTATGACTTAGTGCCAGTCCTGCTCTAAGCTTGATGCTTCATGAAGAGGGAACAGTGACCATTGGAATGAGCAGGGAAGGATGCTTGGATGGTTCATATCCCAGAAAGAGCATGATGCTGCAGGTTGGGCAGCCAGCGTGGCAGTATGAGGCCCACCTACAACAACTTCACAGGGTGTTGCTGGGTACTTTCTACGTCTGCCACCTGTGTGAATGACAGGTAGGGCAACACCCAAACGGTTCTATTTGTGATCTGTCTCCTCCAAATCCATCATTGGGGCTGCCAAAAAGGTGTGGCGTAGACCCGTACTGGTGAGCAGCACATTCTTGGAGCTGAAGATGGGGACTGGTCTACCAGCTGGGCAGAAGATGCTGTGAGGTGTGGCCCTGGGATCTCAGCAGATCCAACTGCTGCCATCCCAGCTCCATGACCAGCATCAGCCTTTGCAGAGGAGCCAGGTGGGTTTCTGTGCAAATACATTGTCATGACCAAGGGATGAAGCACAGTACCCTGTGCTGGAGGTGTCACAAGTCTTCCACATATTCCTAGACCTATTTTACACCTAAGTGCCTTGGTAAGCCAGACATGGCTTTGACATCCTGATACCTGCATGCATGTCCAGTTTGTGTGCACACTCACACACGAAGGTGAGTGATCAGCACGTTACCAGCTGCTTTCTGCCATACTTGCTAGAACTTATCCCCGTCACGCCAGTGCTGAAGGATTTTCTGAGGTCCTGCATGCCCAAGGCAGGCCCCGTCTTCATCCAAAAGCATCGTTCAGGCTCTTGAGGGATTCAAACCTGCACCTGAAGCTGAAGGACAGTAGCAGAGCAGCTCAGCCTGGCTTGGTCAATGGGGCCAGCACCGCTCCAGAGCCCATAGAAAAGCCAGAAGAAGAGTTGCTGGATGCTGTGATGGGTTGCTGTGGAAGCTCCCATTTTGGTCATAGTCTCAGGACACACCGCGTGCCTCTCTTGTACAGTAGTTAGTGAGTTTTGTGGTCAAAATGCTCACGGCTCTCTATAGACATAAGGAAACCAGACGAGGTGGCAAAAGCCAGGATGAGCCTGTGCAAAAAAAAAAAAAAAAAAAAAAAAAAAAAAAAAAGAGAGAACAGCCAGCTGTGTGTTGTGTCATCTCCCCACAGCAACTAAAAGAGCTGAGATCTGGGTTGGTCTGTGCCCAAATTAGCATCACAAGGAGCATGGTGTTGATGATCCCTGTGGTTAACACAGAATAGTGCATTTACTGTCACTTATCCTGAATGGACTAGGAGTCGCTTTATGCTAACCCGGTGACACTCTTCCTGCTTTCTAGGGCTTGAATGTGCTGTGCTTTCAGTGGCTCCTAGGTCTGTATATTGGCCACAAGCCCAGAAGAGTCTCTTGTGCTAATTTCCTAGATTTCCTGCTGTTTAGTTGCCAGTTTCTGTGTTTACAGGCATTAGAAGGCCATTTGAATGACAAATCATTGAAGTAGGTGATGCAGGGGACAGCAGAAACACCTGTAGGAGGTTGGAAGAGGCAAAGGGTGAGCTCTGGCGTTGGTGAGGGTAGGGAGGGTTTGAGGACTTCCAAGGAAGGCAGTTTCCCTTCTGCTTTGTGCTTGGCTGGAGTTGGCACAAGTCTTCTACATATTCCTAGACCTATTTTACACTCAGATGTCACTGAGATAAATGGAATTTACCCAGCAGAACTCCGGAACTTGATGAAAAGATCTTGTGATACTTTTTCTCTCTTCCTTTCTCACTGTGCAAGTCACAGTCAATTTTCTGCTCATGTCCTTGATGCCAGGAGTGAAATCAAATAAATAAAGTCAACAGTGAGGAATGAGAATGGCTCTGGATGGATGAAGGATGCAGTCCAGGCTGTCCTGGGAAGAATGAACTTCCTATCACAGAGCACAGGGCTGCACAACTCAGCATGTTGTATGCCCTACACATTGTCACCATGCAGACCCCGGATAATGTAGTGCCCGCTGTTGAAGATGCAGTAAAAACACAGACCTTCAAGCAGTGGTGGAAAGACATTGTGTTCATGTTTGCTTCTCTGACAGTGTTTGCCTCCGCAGATCCACACTTACCTTTTCCTGCCAGCTCCATATTGTCCTGGCAACAAACAGGAAAAATAGCAAAACAATTTTCCAGGTTTTTAGGTCCACCTGGAAGCACTGCTGGGCTCCAAGCCAGCCAAGAAGATGGTTCTCCCTCCCTTTGTCATAGTAACATGTAAAGTGTATTTATCCTCCACCCCACCCCTCCATCTTCCTATCCTCATGCACAGGATAGTAAGACTTTCCCACTCTCCAAGAGGAGACAAACATTAAACATATTCATCATGTTGTATCTACATGGAATCCAGCAGAATTCATATTCAAGAGACTGTTTCTCTTGGTGTACAGGTTGCCTTACCAGGCATCAATTAACTCTGATTTTTCAGGACACTTATTTTCAGTATTTTATAATTAATACCTTGGAAGCTCTGACCTAAGAAGAGATGATGATGAATTTTTATTGACTTGAAGTGAGAGTCAGGGAAGGAAGAACTTCTTGTTGAAGAAGAGAAAGTGCTAAAACACAAGGACATCATTTTCTTGCATACATATGCACATCCTTGGTGTTCTAGAGCAGTTTGATATTTCCTCTGCACTGCTGGTAGTTGTCCCTCCTCCTCCATTTCAAGAAGTTCATTCTCCAGCCTGCTCCTCAGATTTCCTTCATGTTATTACCCAGTTCCTGGGATGGCACTGGGAGAGGCACTAGTGTAGACATTGTTTTGGAAGCTCCTGCTCTGTATCTATTCTACATAGAATTACTGTGAGAGCAAATACAAGGTATTGGGCCGTTGCCATTGGCTTCGTGCTGGTGCTATTACACCTGCCATTTAAGCAGGGAGAGCAGGGAGATGGGACTGTACTTCTACCTACGGATGGGGAAGCAGAGTCCAAAAGTACGTGTCCCCTGATGGTGATTTGTCCCATCCTAAATGAGGTGCCTAAGACAGCTATGGTGACCCTCACTCCAGAGCTCCCCATCTCTCTCTACCATGCTGCCAAATGGCAACATCTGCCAAGTGCACATTGTATGTAAAAGTGATTTCATCAAACTGGATTAGAAAACTTTCCTTTTCTTTTTCTTTTTTTTTAATGGATAACTGTGATTCATTGAGCTAAAAACTTTTATAGAGGGATGCTGTGGCTTTGACGTCACTTCTATCACCAAGAACTTTTCAATCAAAGCCAGGGAGGAAGAGAGGGGCAATGCAGTCTGAAAGGAACCCCACTAATGGCCTGGTTGAAAAGAAATCCTAAATGTTGATTGAAAAAGACTGATACATGTAGCTCAAGCAGTTCTAGTGTAAACTGCTATCACTTGAGATTTCCCCACTTTCTTGTCCAGAACCTCCAAGTCCTCAAACGACTAATTTGTCTGAGTCCGTGCATTTAAAGTCCTCACAGAACTTGGTCTGAACCTCATCACTATAGCTGCTGAATCAGTCTTGCTGGAAACACATCATCAGATGACCAGGAGAGGATGGAAGTGGGACGAGACCAGCCAAAGCTGAACATGGCCAGGCACTGGACCTTGGTAGCTTCATTCTGTGCCACTGCACACAGCAGATTGTGTCCCCAGCTGTTTCAGGAACAGCCATTTTGCTGCATGCAGGGGATCTAAAGGTGCAGTGACCTGAAGGAAACAATCTCAGGCAGAGTTAGTGGCCTCTCTTGGCTTCAGACTTTAAGAGTCTATAGCTGCCTTAAATGAGTTCGTGGTAGCTGCTTTCCTCCTCTCTCACCCCTCTTTCACTGTTGCCTCTCCTGGCCTTCCCTTGAACAAGGAGACTCCCATTTCCAGCTTGGTCCTCCAGACAGCAGAACTGTGACTCTCTAACTGCCAAAAAAATATTATTCATGTCCCCAAACTGAAATCAGTTAAAATACACGGAGCTTCTTAATGAAGCTCATCTGGGTTCTGCTTAGCTCCGTACTGGTGACCGTGTTTCCAAGCTTTTCTCATCTGGGGCTGAAGTCTCCCCACTCGTCCTCCGAGTCAGGGAACCATCAGAGAAACACAAGATTTCACAAGACTCAGGGAAGTGCTGTGAGAGCGGGCAATGCTGTATCAAGGACTGGAACCTGCTTCTGGCCATAGTTCCTGCAGTTGCCTGTCGGAGAGGACAAGTACCTGCTTGTAACCCTGGCCCTGGGCTGCAGGCAGATGACAGCAAATCTTGTGCATATCTGCCTCATCCTTCTCCCGTAGCTAATGGAAGATCATGGAGCAAATCCCCAGCTGTCTGTGACTCCACAGAGCTGAGATCTCTGCTCCTAAAAGAGGATCTCCTTCTCCTAAACCTTGTGATCAAGTAGTGTTTCCTCATCTCTCTGCTCTGACACAGATATTATCTGAGTTGCTGAATTTTGCTATAAACAAACATGATGCATAGCAATACTAAAGACTGGAATGTTTTTTAGGCCCAAGATGTGTTTTTGGATTAGGTTCCTATCATTAAACAGTGAGGGAGAAGACCTATTGCCGTTCTACCTCCCTCTCAATATCAAAAAAGCATAAAAACTCCAGAGTCATTGAGAGATGGGGGTGGGGAGAACAGAAAACAGGCAAGGGAGACAGAAGTTTCTTAGGAATGATATTGGACCACGGTGTCATGATTGCTGATGGGAAGCTCTAGAGATAGCACAAACTCTGGGTACAACCATGGTGAGGGCAAGGAATCTGTGAAATTATGCAGAGACCTTCCCTATAAAACCAAGCCCAAACATTGGAATCTGGCTAGGGACAGAAACACTAATTAGAGAGGCCTTGATTTGTGCCATAACTAGGGCAGCGTACAGGGAAATGCTGAGGCAGGTGAGACTTAATGGAATTGCTTCCCAGGGCATCTATAAATAGGGAAAATGGAGACTCGGCAAAGGATAGGCAGGATGAAAATAAAGGCATACACTGCCCACTCACTAACGGTGAGGCACTTCAAATCTTGAAATGACCCACCTTCTATACAGTTTGGGAGACATGTTCTAGGTCAGCAGGTACCAAAAAGGCCCAGCTGTCATCAAGCATAAAAACAGAAATGGGGGGGTTTTTTGGGGATGAAATCACAGCTTTTGATAGGCTGCTTCACTCCACATGGCACAACACCGGCGCACTAGCTGGGATGAGTCACTGGCAGGGCTTCTTCGCAGCGTTTGGGTTGTGGGTGGCTCCATCTGCAGCATTTTACTTGTGTCAGGGTCCATCTGCGGTGGTTTATTTGTGGGTCAGGTCTGTTGGCAGTGGTTTGCTCATGGCTCAGCTCCTTTGTGGTGGTGTGGTCATGGCTGTCTCCCACTTGAATTTGTTGTTCTGCTTTTGAGTATTATCACTTGGATTTAGAGCAGAAAGGGAACAACTGCAAAATTTGGTATGAGGAGGGACTGCAGGACTTTTCCATGTGAGTGGGTAGCTAATATTTTAAAACAGTGAAGCTGCAGTTATTGGCTGGTTGGTTGTGGCCAGTGGGGTTTAAACCGACACTTCGACTACTCACTGCGTGTCTGTCTGCTGCTGCCTGAGCTGTGAGATCCTGCTTTGCTCTCTGCACAAGCTTCTCTAGTGCAGTTTGCTCCAGAACCTCTGGAGAAGGACCAGGAGCTTCATGGTGTGGACAGCTGATGTGGTCCAGGCTGCCAGGAGCACAGCAGCATCTCTCACCAGGTGTCCTGGGTGATCTCTCCCATCTTCCCAATGGGCCAGGGATTATCCCTGATGCCCATGAGCGGAAAGGCACGTTATGCACCAGTGTGTCTGTGTCTGGAAGGAGTGGGATGGCATTTTTCTTTAACAGCAACCATCATGGACAGTCCCCAACGACATGCAGAGCTGCCTCCCCCAGACCCCCAGACATCAGCCTCCCTGTCACTGCCTTGCCCTGCTTGAGGAACTCTGTGTTTAGTCTCTAAGTCTTGGGGTAAAGCAACAGAAACAGCTCTGGTTGAGTTGCACTTTCCAGCAGTGTCACAGGCACAATATGAGACCTTGGGTGTGTCATTTAACCTCCTTCCCAGCACCCATCTGTGGAGGGTCAGAGGGGCTGGTGGGAGGAGCTGTGGACACTCTTGAGGGCAGAAAGGCACCGCAGAGAGATCTAGATAAACTAGAGACGTGGGCAATCACCAGCTGTAAGAATTTTAACAAAGGAGAGTGCTGGATTTTGGGACATGGCAACCCTGGACACACCCAGCCTGGGGAAGGAGAGGCTGGAGAGCAGCCCTGCAGAGAGGGACCTGGGGGTTCTGGTCCACGGTTCTGGTTGAACATGAGCCAGCAGTGTGTCCTGGCA
>NW_010310012.1:71474-71703 GCF_000700745.2 Antrostomus carolinensis | reverse complement strand
TGGCTGAAGCGGAGTAAACCCGCTGAACGATGTGCAGACACGGTTCCGCCGTCTCTCCCCCGCTCCACGGGAAAAGCATAAAGGCCAATAAATTACCTCCGCTGCTTATCTGAAAATCCACATTTCTGTCGGGTTTTTTCTCCTCCGCTGGCGCAGATCGACAACGTGTCGGCTTTTGTGCGACACGACGAAGCCGCTCCACGAGGACAGGCTGCCTAGGGACGGCGGC
>NW_010310012.1:19445-71317 GCF_000700745.2 Antrostomus carolinensis | reverse complement strand
CCCCCCCGCCCCGGCGCCGCCGTCCCGGGCTTCCCCCAGGCGAAAGCAATAAAGCGGGTAATTAGACTGCTAAGGACGGGTGTAAATAACGGGGAGGAGGCGGCGGTGACAGCGGGGAAGGGACAGGGAGCCCCGCAACGCCAGCCCCAAGGCACCGGGGAGGGGCTCCCGCTGTCCAGGCGGCATTCGCGGAGGGCACCGGCAATCCCCCCTGCAGCAGCGACTCTCCCCACGCCTCGGAAAGGTCCCTTTGCCCCCGGAACCCCCCAGGGCGTACGGGTCAGGGGCCAGGGCAGAGGGGGCTGCGGGTGCAGGTATCAGCAGCCTTTGAAGGCCCGCTAACCGGCTTTCTGCACGGGCGACACCTCCCCGCACGGTCCCAGGGACACACTGACACCCATGGGAACGTTTATTTCCTCTCCAACCAGGAGCGGGATGTCTAAGCAGCTGCCTGGCTGCATCCAGCCCTCCCTAGCTCTTAGGCAGCACCCCATCTGTGCGGTGCGGGGTGCCTACAGTCCTGGCCCCACACAAGAGAGGGCTGCTCCTGAAGAGCTGGACACATCTGCAGATCACAGGGTCATCACCAGCAACTTGAGCCCCCTCCTAGAGCCACCACCACTGTGCTGGTCCCAGGTGCTCTCTGTGCAGAGGAAGAGAAAAATACCTTCAGGATGATGAGCGAAAGCATCACCCCGGGTCGGCAAACGCGAGGTACAAAGAGCTGCCAGAAGGCCCGAGGTTGACACGATGAATCCCACTTGCAGATGTGCCCCTAGTCATTGCCACCAGGATCATACAGGAGATGTGGCACAGCAGCATGTTGTCATGCATGCAGGTGGCATGTGTTGTCCTTGTCTGTTTGCATCGAGTCCTCTCAGGGTGCGTGTTGATGTGTGTGCCTGGCCTGCTGGATTTGAGAAGGGCTCATCCCACGGTGGAAAGCCCTTTCTTACCCATCTGCTCACTGGAAACCCTCGTAGCTTTTCTCTTGTCTGTGCCACCACGTTATTTTGGAGGGAAAGCTATGGAAGCAGGTGGGATAAACAACATTGAGAATGTGTGGCTTTTTGGGGGGGCATTTTACAGGGAGATAGCTTTGTCTGTATTTAACAAAGCCATTAAAAACCATCATGTCAAACATAGCTGGGCAAGATAGTCCATGCTAGCTGGGGAGAGACAGCCTTGGAAAAGCCTCACTTTGCGATGATGACAACATTTTATAGCAGCAGTGGTTACAGCTTTAAGCAAGTGAAAAGCAGGTCAGTTTCTTGCCTGATTTCATGGGCAGGAATGGTGGATGTGCAGCAGTGAATGAGTTGTGTACAGGTCCCATTCCCACCTTGGTAATGGTTGTGACTCTTTTTGGGGGCCTTCTGGCAGTGACACGAGTGGCGGTGCCTGCCATGCAGCAACAGGAAGCTCCTTGGGCCAAAGAAGAACGTAATGAGAAGGCCTTGCACAAACCTGAGCATAATAAAAGCCTCCATCCCACAGGTGCACAAAAACACATGCACACACTTACACACAACAGATGTTATGCAAAAAAAAAAGAGTGAAAGATGCTGTCTTTTGAAATTGTTTTAACCTCCTGAGTTGTAAAGTTTCTTTCCTGATTGCTCTTCATTTTAGAAATACAGATTCTTTACGAATACATTCTCAAAATGCAGCATCTTTAAAAATGAGTGTGAAGAGCCATGCCTGAGGCCTGGACACCCAACACTCTCAAGTTTCTTGTATTTAAATACCTTATACAACGATACTCACAAATCATTCCTTCTGGCCCTTCCCCATGGAGAAGGGGTATTGCTATGGGGGAGGCCCAAGAAAGATTCCCTTACTAATTGCTGCAGCTCACTGGAGAGGGCTGGGGTGGCTGCCTGCTCCCCGTCACCCTCCCACCTGATTGCAATTTAAATCCCTCTTCCTTTCAGCTTCCACGGACAGGCAGAGACAAGCACAGGGTGGATGTCAGCAGTGGGCTGGGGGTGGTGGAGGGGTGCTGTGTCCAGTCCCTGTCTCTCTGCCCAGGTTAGTCCCTTGTCTGCTCTGGAAGGCTGGGGAAACACTGCCCATGGCTGGGGCAGTTGTGTTTGGAGGGGGGTGATGGCTGATGTGGTCCAGGTTGTGTGATTGCTGCCAGCCCTGCTGAGGACACCACTAAGACCCAGTGCTGGGGCTTGTGGCAGCACCACTACAGGAAGAGCATCACTATCCTCCCAGTATAGCCAGGGGGACTGGATCCTGGGAGGCCATCTAACGCAGCCTCCCAGAGCCTGGGCTGGGGTCACAGGTCAGCACCTCCTGGCTGTGCCTACACCAGAAAATGAAGCAGGATGGGGACACCAGCCTGGCCACAGATGGCTCTGCCTCTGCCATGCTGGCCAGAGCCAATAAACACCCTCCCAGGCAATGCTTGGCCATGGACTGGGGACAGTATCTGCTCCAAACAGGCAGTTTGGTTGTGGCCACACAATTGAACAAGTTTTGGGAGAGAGAGGAAGAGAGGAGGGGAATCAGCAGTCATGCAGTGCCGCTTGGCCCCAGGGCTGGAGCATAGTTCCCAGCTGGTTCTGCAGGCTGGCAGGGATGCAGCCACCAGAGACCACCCACCACTTACCTAAAGCTTTTTCTCTTCCGTAAAGCCCCTTCCTCACTGGGAAGGTCGGGCTGTGTTTGGCTTGGATATGAAAACCAGCACCTCTCCCCTCAACCTGCTGAGCCGCTTTGTCCCCCTGAATTAGCCAGTGTTACTTGGAGGTCTTTGAATAGTCTGGATTGGAGCCAGCCAGCCGACGGGCACTTGCCCAGATGCAGGTTTGCAAGTCAATGGCACCAGGACTGGGTGAGGTCTGGACCTTGCCAAGGATCCTATTGCTCATCCTTTGGATGAGCCCAGAGCACCCTGTGTGCCCAGTGACCCCTGCACGTGGGCTGATGAGCAGAGACGGGGCAGGAGCTAAGAGGGTGCTCCCCTGGGCAGCCCATGGGGATGGTGTACCAGGCAGCCCCGGGAAGATGGGGAGAGGGTTGTACTTTTTTAGACAGTTGTTAAAATATTTTCATTTAATCAGCCACGGTATGTACGCCTCAGTTAAACAGCTGCCACCTGAGCTGATAAGCAGGGATGTGTAATTTTGATTCCTACCTTTCTGTTTCAAAGCTGTCTCATTTTGAGCACTTTGATCCAAAGACTAAACTTATTGTGGCATATTTATGTATATGACATTTTCATTTGCTCATTTATTTATTTATTTTTGCAAACCACATCGCTTCCAAGGTTTCTAGTGCCAGGCTTGAATTGCAAGAGCAGAGGCAATGTGTGGAAGAGAGCATGCAGAAAGGGAAAATTGCTCTGGGGATGAGTGAACAGTATATTTAACACTGAGTCCCAGTGGGCTGGCTGGGGTTTTTTTAAGGGATTTTTTTTTTTTCCTAGAGTTTTACAACTCTTTCTGGGTCTTTATGGCAATTCAGTGCTCATGCCCCTCTCTTTGGTAGTATCAGAATGCCTCATGGTATTTAGCATGCTGATCCCCACAGCATCTGTGCTGCTACCCCACCTTACAGCAGAGGAAAACAGAGAAGTTTGGGACAGATGAGGAACTGTAAAGAAGTCTCCCAAGTCCTAGGAGAGCGCTCAGACCAGGGGACCAACCCTGCCCCATCTGACAGCACCTCCAAAAATCTGAACCAGTAATGTCCTTGAATATCTCATTCCCTGGACACTGGAAGTATGACATGCCCAACAAAACACCGTTTAACCTTGAACTACAGCAAGATGCAGTTTATTTCCCCAGCAGCAGCACTGCAGTTATTTTTAAAGCTTGGCCACAGGGGTATTGCAGTGGGGAGGCAGAGCAGCAGTGGAACAGCAAAAGCCAACTTCCCTCGGATTCCAGTCTTTTGGTTGGGTTCTCTGGTGTCAAATAAGGCACAGACTCCAACTGATGCTCTTCCTAAGGATGGAGCACTAATAAAGCCTCTTGCCTGGGGCAGGCTTTCTGGTTTATGTGTGATTTTCTGCTTTTTCCCTTGTGTGGGACACACATGGGGTCTGTCCCCTCTGTCAGCTGCTTCGCTGCACAAAATCTGTGGGGCTAGATTCACAGTTAAGTCCTTTCCTGACCTGTTCCGTTGGTTTGGAGTGGGCTAAGGGTCTTAAAGGCAGTTTGAGGCCAGTGGAGGCACAGACAGAGGTAAAAACAGCCAGGAACAGCCATGCAGAGGGTGCTCCCCCAGGTCCTCCAGAGGAAGCCAGGCTCCCATCTGGGCCTGAGCCACCTGAAGAAGAGATGCTGCTCAGGTGAACATTTGAACACCCGGGGTACCTCCTTCACCATTTCCTGCCCCCCAGGCCCTGTCTGTTGCGACAGTTCTCATCCTCCCAGCGCAGCTGCAGCCCCAGTGATGCTCTGCTGTCTGAGGCTGCCTTTCATGAAGGGGGTTCTCCCACACACAGACGCGTGCGAACACAGGGGAGCCCCGTTATCCACAGGGGAACGGTTGCTTCATTTCTGTAGTAACATTTCAAAAATCCTCACCAATAGTTTTAGAAGGTCTTGGACTTCACATTAGGAGAAAGCTGACTGATGTTAAGGTTTAACTGAGAAAACTCAAAACATTAAATTGAAAAAAAAGTTACCCCTTAAAAAGCAACAGAAGCATTACCAGGTCTATTCATTTCTCACCTTTAGAAAAGACTCTTTAATTTGTCCACCTCCAAAGCCTGAATCCCTGGGAAGGAAGCACTGACACCAACCCTCTCTTCACTCCTCCAGATCCCTTCTTCTCTCCTTTGCCCTTCCAAATATGCCTATGGGTGTTTGTGAGCAGGTTTTCTTGCCCAGCGGTAATTAGCAGCTGACCTGGCTGCCGGTGCCGGGCTGCTCTGTTAGGTTTTGTGCCAGATCTCACCCTGTGAGATCTCAACCAGGTCTATGTTTCAGGCATGACAACCTTTAAACTGTCCTTGGTCGAGTAAAGAAAAACAGAAGTTGTTTACCACAAAAACAGGAAAGGAGGAAAACCGCCTGCAATTACAAGAGAAGGGACCAGTATACCAATTAACGAGGTTAATTGGTATACTGGCTTTCTAGGAAGCTTTCTAGGAAGAGGGTGCTGCTCCACCTTGCCTCTCATTTCAGAATTACAAACCTTTTCTTGATCCAGGAACACACTGTGCTCAGATTAAGGCCAAATACAACAGACCAACACCTCAGAACATGTGTAGTTCTTTATTTTGAAGTATCTATAGGCACTTTTGGCTGGCATTTCATCACACCTCGATCTTCTTTCTACTGAACTGAACCAGAATCACTCTCACACACCGTAATACAACATTGCTACCTTACACTCTAGGCAGTAAGCTGTAACTGGAATGTGCACAAGCAGCCTGGTCTTTTTTGTGCCAAATACATCTGCAATGCCAGCTGTGTAACAGTGTCACAGGTATGAGTCATCATATTGCCCTGCTGACACCCCCAGGTTAGAAGTCCTCTGCTTTTCTGAAGCTGAAAATACTCCTGGAGTACAAAACTGCCGGAAGAGTATCAACTGCAATCACAAATCTGAAGTAAATATGCAGTATTGTGGTCTTTTTGATACTACACTTCTGTGGCAGGTTTTTCCATTGTGTGTTGTTCAGGCATGTTGGGACAATTTGTTAAATCTTGTAGAGGCACTTCATCACGGAACAACATTTGAGGTGATTTACAGCTCCATCTTTTAGCAGCACACCTGTAAATTGCTATAAATAATACTAACCCCTATTAAGGAGACATCAGGGTGCTTCCAGGCAGAGAAAATTAATGGAGAGGCAGTTGTGGATGATACTGGGTGAAAGCACTACCAGTTTCCAACTGCTCGGATGGCTGTGACATCAGATCCACTAGTGTGCCCCACAGCCAGGCCTGAAGATGAAGGTCCGAGTTTCTGAAGGGCAGAGTTCAGAAGGCATTTAGCATCAGTCTGGTGCACAGAGATCAGTGATATTCTAGGCTTAAGTACCCCCATTTTTTTTGAGGGTGTCATGTAACTTTTACAAATCAGCTGTTTGAAGCAAAGTTTAATTAGAAATAGCTCATCATCTTTACTCCTCATCTGTCTCAAGTCTTCATTTGGCAGGCATACAAGGTAACAATGAAGGCTATGAAGCAAAGTAGACAGACCAAAATCCCCGGCTGTAGTAATACAGAGCAAATCCTGCTACCTGAAAGATTGCTGGCACCTGAAAACTGGGGAAAACAGTTGTGAAGTCAAGAATAAACACAGATAACAGAATCTATCCACTTCTCACGTGCACAAAGCCAATGAGTTCAGTCACTTAGCAGCAGTTCAGAACAGTTTCGTTTTTCCTAGCAATGTAAACAATTGCACAATCATTTTGGAGACGTGACTTACCTTTGGCTGTAGATAGTTTCAGACAATCAGAAAAGAGAGACAGTGGTTTCTCATAAAGGAGAAACTGAACACACCAACTTTTTGGCAGGTGATGGGAGGGGTGGGTGAATGAGCTTCTGCAGAACTCAGTGTTAATCAAAATTGTGAAGACAGAGGGGAGACTGAATGAAGGCAAAGAAAGAAACAAATGAGTACAAGGAAAAATGAAGAACAGAGTGCAAATAGGAAAGAAGTACAGCAGGCTCAAAAATCTCAGTTTTAATATAATGCCCAAAGCCTTTCTGCTGTGGAGTGAGATTTTGACTTAGTTCTGGTGTGACTATCCATGTACCTGATCAACAGATTATTTTTTTTAATGCTGCATGGTGGAAAAGGGTGAGAAAAGAGGATCAAGCTCCTAACCAGGGAACTGATCATGGCAAAACAGACAAAATCATGGAAAGTACTTTCCCCCTAAATGGATGATGTCCTGGTTTTTAGCTGGAACAGAGCTGGGTTTCATTTCAGTAGTTAGAATAGTGCTGTGTTTTGCTTTCAGCCTGGGACTCGCTATGAGAGAGACACTGATAACATACCAGTGTTTGCATTTTTGTTGCTGGAAGTGAAGGACTTTGTGTTCTGTTAGTCTACAAGCACAAGATTTAAGGGGGTGAGAAATATTTCAATTAATAAGCTAAATTGGCATTTGGATATGCTAAAGGGATATTCCATATCTTATCATGTCCAGTATATTAGTGAGGGGCTCTTCCTCTTTGGCTCTCTCTGGCTTTCGCTCGGGCTCTTCCGGGATTGCGGTTTCAGTTCGGGATTGTCACTCCTCCGGAATAGTTATCTGGGAACAGGCTGGGCTTGGTCAGAGGGTGGTGAGCAATTGCACTGGGTATCACTCATTTGCACATCTTGTTACTGTTATCATGATTTTAAAGTTAGTATTATTTTAAGTTTTCTTTTATTTCTATTATTAAATTGTTCTTATCTCAACCTATGAGTCTCCTTACCCTTCTCACAATCCTCCACCCTGTCCACTAGGGGTGTGGGGGAAGTGGGTGAATGGCTGTGTTGGCTGCTAGACAAGGGCTAGCCCAGTGAAACTATCACAGGTGAGCATCATGCAGGGATGCAAAAGAACAGCTAAAGATGGCAGGACCACTTTAAACTATGAAATAAACTTTTTCAGGTCATAGCACCATTCCGAACACTTGCATTTCAAAGGTGGTGAAGATGATTTACAGGTAGAAATTCAAAAGGCCCGAGTACAACTATCAGGATGCAATGGTGTGAAGACATGTAGATTTTTACTTCAGCTTGCAATATCTGGGGAGGCTTTGAAGTCTTTGCTTCAGAAGTCAAGAGACGACCTGAGAATTGCAGCTCCCATTACAAGAAAGCTGTTGCAGGAAAGAGCTTTAGCATACACCCTGAACAAACTTCAAAGGCTCAGAAGCCAGAGGAAAAAGTAAGGGACTTCAGCCTGTCTTCATTGGACACAGCTCTCAGGAGGACTTCTTGACCTATACAGTGATTTGAGACAAGGCATATGATGCCTGTGTTGAAAGCAGACTATGTACATGCACTGGTCTCACAGAAGATGAGAGAAAACCTAAACTACTATATGCAACTTTTTGTCCATTCACACAGCTCTGTGGAGCCACTGTAGCACTACAAAAGGCAGAGGAAAGATTTGCTATTTCGTGGAGGATGAATTCATGCAGAGGAAAACCTCATGCAGCACAGCCTTGCAGCCAGTGTAGACCCTCTCCTCTGTGGGGCCATAGCTGTTACTCACCAGATGTGGCCACCTCCAGGCAGCTGTGTGCTGGGCCAAATGCTCTCAGCTATGCCGGGGACTTGGATGAACCGAATAGGCTCTGTTTTAGAGGTGTGAAAGCCTCTTTCTGTCTCACGTAGTTGATATCACAACAGGCTCATCATGTGCAGCCTAGGAGTCTGGCCTTGGTTTCACATGCTCTTTCAGCTGATGAAGACCACTGTATATTTCCAGGATCTTTTTCCTTTGAAAAAAACCAATTAATTCCACTCTTACTCACAGTTCTGAAGACATTTCACTCATGTCTGATATGAAGAAACATACAACAGGGACTGCAGAAATGAATCACACCATCTAATGGTGAGATTAAATCCAGCAGCTTTCAAGGGAACGTGCATTGTGTCATTGATGGAAACACCACAGCACCCTAGAGTGGGATGTGGGATCTGCAGGAAACAGAGGGGGTGACTAAGGCGAGCATACTTTTTGAAAATATATTTGTTTAGGTTTTTTATTCCTTTACTGCGCTCACCTTCACATCCTGTTTTTTACTTACTTTGCATAAACTCCTATGTTTTCTGGCACAGATGGTCTCAGAAAGTAATTTTCTAGGTAGGTTCCACTATTCTGCAATTTTCTAATCAGGAAGAAGGAGGAAAAAATCCTAAAACATGACTTATACAAGTGACCCCAACCAGCAACACTGATTGAAGATCGCATGCTCTGAGGCCGTTTACCGTGTGTGCAGCACTCCTGGTCCCTGATTACTGTGCCAAGCCTGGTACGGACAAGTTATCTCAAAGATCACAGAATCACAGAATTGTAGTGGGTGGAAAAGACCTTTAAGATCATCGAGTCCAACCATAAACCTAACACTACCAATTCCACCTCTAAACCATGTCCCTAAGCACCTCGTCTACCCGTCTTTTAAATACCTCCAGGGAAGGTGACTCCACCACATCCCTGGGCAGATGGTTGGTTCCTAGTCCTAACATCTTACAGTCTAACCGGCTCCTCCTGCACTTATAATATTCATAACAATCCTGGACATCTTTCCTGCCGCTGACGGAGTTACCTTTGCTGGCCGGCAAGTTTGTGTTTCAGGAGACTGAGCTGGCTTGGTCCAGGCTGGTTTCACATAAGGGTTATCAACTCTGGCTAACGAGAACTTTCCCTAAAAGCACATCAGCAAGATGTGTTTGTGGTGTTCCCCCTGAGTCATACAGATATGCAGTGCCAACACGGATTGTGTTGCTTTTGTAGAGCCCCAGGTTCCAGTGACGTGGTAGGTACACAGCCACTTTGTTAAAGAGCTGCTGGCTCTGTACAACTGGCCCAGGAGCAGCTACATTTTACAAGCCTGCATGGGTGTCCACTCACCGCTGGCTCTGTGCACCACCTTCTCTGTTGTTGCTGGAAAGGCCAGAAGCACCCCTCCCTGCCCCCCACATGAACAGGGTAGGCTCATGCTGGATTTCAGCATGACAGGAAGAATTCAAAGTGCCATAAATCTCCACCCCTTTCTGCTTAACTGTCCCCATCTCAAGCAGTTGTTTAGCCATTTCTGCCAAATGCACGGCAAAATGCGAATGCACCAGTGATGCTGCTCTGCCAGAACAGAGATTTGTAGAGGCGAAGTAAAAGCAAAGGCTCTAATTCATCAAAATATTCTAATATCACAGAGCTCCTCCGAGAGTATTGAGGCTCAGTAGGTGTGAAAGCTCATTGCAATTCAGAATGCAAAAGTTAAAGGGGCTGCTGAGAAAGAGCGAGGCTTGGAGACAGAAGCCAGATAATCCTGAACTTCCCTTATCATAAAAAAAAAAATTGTTTTAATCTGTACTGTGAGCCTGGCATGAGCAAGGTCTGCTCAGAAAGCAGACAGCAATGCCAGGGAAACTGGTTTCCCGGTACTCACATGGAAAGGGAGAGTGTCTAATTTTCTCGGCCAACTGATGCAGAGGAGCCGGGAGGCAGACAACTCTTATGAAAGAAAACAGGAGAAAATAACAGTGACCACCATGCTCCAGGGAGGACTCTTTGAAGATGTTTTTAGAGGCACCGCTGTGATTGAGATTCAAGCCACTTCAATTACAAATGGTGAACTTGTGTCCAGATGGGGCAATGTTTTCTGAAACAGTCCAGGAAGACCATGGAGCAATGTTGCTGGGGGAGAACAGGTCAGTGTAGGAGGCAGCAGCCTTTCAAAGGTAATATACCTCTGTATATGGATACATACTGCCCAAACTGGGGGCTAAATGTGCCAGTTGTGAAAGCTGGTGTTGAAGGAAGCTGCCTCCCAGAGACAAGTTCATCACCAGTCTCTCTGGGGTAGGAGATCTCAGCCCTAGTTGGGTTCAGAGCTGAGTGGGAGGCAGGAGCTAATACTGGTCCCAGGTGCTCCTCCTGGGACTCTCAACTTCCCAGCACCTGGTTCTTCTGTGTCCTACTGAAAATCTGCTGTCCACTGGTTTTCTATCTACCCATATTGCAGGTGGCCAAGCTGCAGAACTGAGCTGGAGAATAATAGGTAGCTGCTGGGACAGCTTGAGACTTTCCCCCCTGGTCTCTGTGATCCTACAAAGCTGAGCAATTCCTCTGGGGCTGCACACCCTCAGCTCCCAGAGGCTTCAGGTAGGACCACAGCCAGCACTTCAGACCTCAGCCAGGTGAGCTGTGCTGGAAAGCTGCTCTGGTTGCAAAGTTGGCTATCTGCCTTTCAGGTGTTAATGAAACCAACAGGAGACTTCACTGTTAACCCTGGTGAAACAAACCTATTAATTCAGCAGGGACGGGGACAGGGGGTTTTAGTTACTAAATTGCTTTTTCACAAATTGAGATTAATTCCTCCGAGCCGGCATTGCAGCCAGTGGGTACGGATCTGGGACACTTTGTCCATTCCACAGAGGAGCTAAGATCAAACAGCAGGCTTTCAATTAAAGGCACACTCACACC
This sequence comes from Antrostomus carolinensis, assembly GCF_000700745.2. Classification (NCBI taxonomy): domain Eukaryota; kingdom Metazoa; phylum Chordata; class Aves; order Caprimulgiformes; family Caprimulgidae; genus Antrostomus; species Antrostomus carolinensis. The sequence continues at coordinate 60,192 of NW_010310012.1, read as the reverse complement.
TTTTCCTCTTTCTCCTCCTCTGCTAAATGGGCTTGAGAGCTCACTTGACCAACAGTCATTCTGGACTTTTATTCTGTAGTTTTAAAAACTAAACCTTAAATGTTTAGAAAGAGAAGTTTATCTTCTAAGGTTAAACTCCTGGCAACGTGCTTTACCATCATAGCTGCTGGGCTCCTTCATGCTCAGCATCACTCTTCAGTGATATGCCTGTGTCAAAAGAAGACTCACACATGGAAATATTCATTAACATGTTTATTTGTTTATCTTCAAGACAGCACATACATTCTATTTACTTGTGAGCATAAGTGTGGCAAATAGAGATACTATGAAGTTATGCTGTCAAACAAGACACAGTTTTAAAAAAAATAAATTCTCCTCATTCTCTTCTTTGTAGGAACTGTCTTTAGAAATACCCGACTGAATCTCAGGACAAAGTCCTTGATGTACACCACTTCTGAAGGCTGATGAGTTCTAACCTCATGTGTAATAGCTGAATTTCATATAACTACTTAAGACTTTAACCCATTTCTTGCATTTTTACATGTATATTGTTTTTTCCAGTTATGTTCTACTTTGTCCTAGCAGGAAAATAAAGTATGGGTTTAGTAATACCTATCATCAATCTTATTTATTCCATCTATTTCTCGGTAATTATATATAGTTTATTTCTTAGTCTATATTCGGATGGCCTATTTAGAGATGAATGGATTCCTTCCAGAATGGCAATGACCTTTCTGTGACTCAAACATTAATTTTCTAAATGGCTTCACAGGTGAAATACCTTATATATCATCATAATTAACAAGATACACCCTATTAATGGTCAGAAAACATGCTTTTCATAATTATAAACAGAATCCTTTCTGAGGTACATACAACCTTCCCTTCCACTATGAGCTGTTAGTCAATACCATCTGATACATCCACAGTGAAACGTACTAAAATGCTATTCAAAAAAGCAGTCTTAATTGCTGGTCTTGCACACCTTAGGCACTCACAAAGTTCAGATTTTAAGAGACATCAATACTACACTTCAGAACTATTCAGAGATTCATCTGCTATAAAGTCTTTGTTTTGAAACAGACAACTGGCATTACAGGCTACATTGATTTACCTGCTTTCCTAACTTCATTAAAGTCAACTACGCCTATAATTTCTCAGAGCACAGAAAAACTTTAAACTGAAATTCATACTCTCTCACGAGTCCTCCCTTCTGACTGCAAAGTTTTAAGGGTCAGGGGATTAGAGGGTTTCTGGAAAAACTTGGAGGAAGAACTGCAATGATAATGAAGCAGGCAGGGTGAAGAATAATGCTGTTCCATTATCCATATACGAGGAGCCCCTTCAAGAAATGAGAGCTTCTCTCAGGTAAAGAGACAAAGGACAAAAGTTCCATTATACCAATTTGAGCTCTGATCTCAGCAGATCTTACCAGCAGGACCATGCCTGACAAGAGATCACCACAGAAAAGCGATGTTGGAAGAAGCACTGGTAATTCAGAAAGTGGTGATTTTTCTTCTAAAGAAATATGGAGCTGCTAGTGCAGCCAAGTCCTGGAGCGCACTGTGCTCTCAGCTGGGTCATGTGAGGCGTTGCACCCAGGCCTGTCTGTGACCCACGGAGCTCTGACTGCTGCCAGCAGCTGAAAGGGTTATCCCAGGATCCTGTCCAAAGTGTTAATGTAAGGAACAACATTCTGCCTAACCTCCTTGCCCTGTTAATTTGAAGGGGAAAGCAGAGCCTTCATTTTCCCACTGAAAAACTCTGCAAGGAGCAGAACAACACCTGCATTCTGCCAGACAGACAAATCCTTACTGGGTTGGGAGGCAGGTACATTTAGCTCAAGAAACGTAATTTTCTCCCAAAGTTTCCTGACTCTGAAGAACACAACTTGCATTTACATTATTACAAGATGATAAAAGTTCCCTTATTTTTATTAAAAGTTTTATGACTAAAAAGTATTGTTAGAAAGTATGGGGGGGAAAGCTAATGCTCTAGGGGATTAATTTGTGACTATTTTTTCACAAGCATACAAAAGTTATCACTTACTAACGAGTGCAGATCGACAAAAAATAGTGATGATCACAGATGCTATTTAATATAACTGCATAATAACTTTTGGGACACGTACACAGAATGTTCAGTTGCTGCAGAAATGTATGAGAGCTTCAAAACCCTTAAGAATTTAGAAACTTGCCCTTGAAAAATTGAGAATTGTCTTTTCTAGAATGTCTGCTTGGTTTATGTTATTTTATATATTTTTTCACTATGAGGATAAACTCAAATATGCCATTTCTTTCAACAACATCCTGATAAAAGAAATTCCAAATATCTAAAAATACAGTCATTCTATACTTATCAACATCAGAAGAGTTTGCAGAATAATGTAATTTTCAGATGTTATTTGCAAAACTGTGCTGGTTTTTAAATTTATTTATTTAATTTCATATCAATAGCATTAAAATATAAGGAGCAAACTGGACGTTGTTATTGTTTATATTTAATTCATGGTCCTGTTTCTCCTCCTGGTTTTCATAAAATGCTAACCTCTTTTTAGGACTCAGTAAAGATATTTGTATGCTTATGTGTGTGCATGATTGCATGTAGGAACATTCCTATATAACTTTTCAGCCTTGTTAAAACATTCTGAATGAACATTGTTGTAATAAGCTTGGTGTTCAGACAATAAAGACCTCTAAGTAAAATAATAAAATTATTGAGGTATTTGTTTTTACATTGCATGTACACAGCTTCTTGATCAAAAATGGTCTAATAAGAGCTAGTTAATGATACACTTTTACCACACAACAGGGAGAAATCCTATTGTCACATGTCAACCAGTTACTCAAACTGCAATCCCAAAGAAAACCAGTGAATTGAGATATTACTATGGCAAAAGCTATTCCTGGCTCAAAGACTGTCATAAAAACTAATTACAGGTCTAATGGACCTTGCTTCAAACTCTGAATCTGGAAACCTCCCTTTAAAGACAGGAATGGTTGACTGTTGGGATTCATAAAGCTTTGTTTATGTAGTTTGTAAGAACAGGTTTTGTAATACATGAAATTATGATAGCTTGCACCAATTTTCCTAACTTAAGTTCAAAGGTTCCAAATCCTGCTTTTATGTGTATTTTGCAAAGTGATAACCTCCATCTTCTGTCCTCTATCTGTCTCTTTGGGCTACCAACACTGATGGTAGCTGGAAAGTGCCCTCTGAGGACTGTGTAGACCACAGGAGTCAGACTGCTGTGTGTCACATGGGAACCCCACTGTCAAGAATTTAATCAGCTCAAAATGGGAGACAATTCTCCACACACACTCCAAAACCAGTGCTTCAGATTATTTATCAAAAGGAATCTAGGCAGAATTTTAATTTACCTGATTGTGTGAATGAACACAGGCTTTGCTAAAAGGGGAATTTCAGGTTCAATTTTGAAAATGTGACATACGAGCATTCTACCAGATGCACATTCACTGTTAAATGTAGTTGTTTCAGCTGCGCCTGTAGATTGATGTTGCACTTGAGACAGTCAGTGGCATTTCAAATGCTTTGATTGTGCTGGCTTTCAACAGTTTCATGACTGTGCTCAAACAGATTTTAAACAAACTTAGTTGTGTTTTGGGTCCAACCTGTGTTATAGATTAGATCAAAATTGCACCAGAGTGTGCCAGCCAGGCTGCATCTTTTCTATTCAAGTTACAGTTGAACTGCAACTGTTACTAAAATCACTGATAGACCTAGGAATAAGGCACCAAGTTGTAGTTTATTTTTTTCTGAAAGGGACAATAATCTAGGATTTAAAGAAAACTCTCCAGACACATTTAGAACCTGATCTTACAAGGTATCAAGCATCTTGGATTCCAATTCAGTAGGCATAAAGGATGTTTAATATCTGAACAGGAGGACCTTGACACTTTGGAAGACAATAAGCACTAGGGGCACATAGTGCAAACTTTCTATTCTGTATTACTCTTTTGTATTTATTTCAATGACACGAGCTATTTTGGATGAAAAACATGTAATACATATTGAAGCCACACTTCAGTCATAAGATAACTTAGAGCTGTCAGATTTTTATACTGCAACACTGTGCTCCCATTTAAATGGCAAAATTCCTACCAAAATTCTTACTTTGGTGCATGACTCTTCAAAGATCTTCCTGTACTCATTATACATCTATCAGCTTCTCTGTAAGTAAGCAGGCATTCTCTGTAATGAAAAACAGCAAATAAAAAGACAGCAAATGTTTTAAGTTTATATATACACTTTGATATCTACATGTTTTATATTTGGGTTCAGCCTCTGGTTAACAGATTTGTTTCTATCTCAAAGGCTCATTACTGTAAATTAAAAGCAATTACATGATCAAAGGCAATTACATTCTAAAACTGGGAAAACAAGAAAAATTCTGAATGAAGTGTGAATTTCTTCATTTACGAGGAGGAAAAATATTGTTATTTGGACAAAGTAAAACACAGATGATGTGCAATTGCTTGTCAAAATCAGGTTAAATCTTGATACCAATGACATTTTGCAAAAATCAGCATATTGGTATAAATACTATGGATTAAGAGCAAATACTGTACCAGGAATTATCTAGAACTGGTGTCTTTTGAAGAGGCTCACAGGGTCTTTGAAGTACTTGTTTCTTTATCAAGTTCTGTTATTAAAAAAAAAAAAAAAGTGCATTAGTGCTTTAGAGTTACAACATTCTTAATAGTAAAAAAGCTTAGAAGTTTTATTTGAAAAACACATAATACAGTAAACAGGTCAAAAGAGAAGGAAATCTAAGACAACACAAAGATGAGCCACATAAGATATAACCCTAGAAATACAGAACTGATGTGGATTTCTGCTCTTATTTGTTGCACTCCTGTGCAGCAGTTCTCAAACAGGCTGGTTTTGCAGGATAGGTCGAGGCGGGACCAGCTGGGGAAGCCAATAAGGAAGATGCATTTGGGAGAAGATGATGGTAAAGACAATACTGAAAGATGGCAGGCAGTAAGAACACTATCCAGGGGAAGAAGTGAGCAGTGCAGAAAGCAAGAGCAGGGTGGGGAGGTTGGATAAGTAAGGCTGCAACCTCTCAGCAGGGTCCTTCTAATGGGATGTGATCAAAAGAGCAGGTGGCTGGGAGGCAGAGGCTTAACTCCACAGCTGTTGGCAGCCACACGCTTCCTTTGCTCCCGTGATCTGTGATGCTGAACCTTGTTCCTTCCTTGCTCCGTTTCCGCACCAAACACCCACGTCCTAGCTGCACTTTCTGCTCTGTTCCCAGTGACGCTCCAGCAACCTGGCTCCCTCTACCTAGTTACAGCCAAACCATCCCTGGGGGATTGTTTCCTATTTTGGGAACTACTGATCTGGTTCACCTCCTCAAATGAAGAAAGTGCACATATATCTAGTCCATTCCTGACATCTATTTGTCAAATCTATTCTCAGAGGCTTCTGATGAAGGCCATTTCACAACATCCCTAACCTCTCTGTTCCAGTGCTTCACAGTCTTACAGCTCAGTTTCTTCCACAATACTTAAGATAAATATTTATTGCAAATTAAACTGATTTTTTTCTTGTTCTAACTTTGGTAGACATGAAGAGCAAAGGAACGCTACTTTTTATAACAACTCTTTATAGCTTGAGAGACTATTTTCCTTCCTCTCATCTTTTCTTTTTGAGGCTAAGCAAATGTAGCCTCTTCAATATTTGAAAGGAGCTCGTGTTTTCTGACCTCTGTATAATCCTTGGTTGGATTCTCCTCAATTTGTTACTACTTCTTTGCACTGTGATACCTAAAACTGGACTTTGTCTTTCAGTCACAGCAATACCAGTGGTGCTTATATGGCACTTTCATTTAATTAATGTCCAAAACAAATACATTAATCCAGGACTCCATGCTGGAGCAGAAAAGCTGAGCCTGAGGGCAAGTGTGACTGAATTGAGATCCCGAGAGACGCTCAATGCCAGAGTGGAGGTGGACCCCCAGATCTGGGGGGTGAGGAGGTGCGTTGGACTGGGGCCCGTCTGCAGCCCATGGACATCCCCGTGCCACAGCCAGGAGCTGAGCCCAAATTGGTCCGTGACTCCATGGGAAGCTCGTGTTGGAATACTTTGTTCCTGGATTTTCATGCCAGGAAGTGCGGCAGAGGTGAACTGACTGAACCCCCATTCCCTGTCCCCTGTGCCACAGTGGGGGAGAAGGTGGAGAAATGGGGAGCAAAGTGATTTGAGTCCGGGAAGAAGGGAGGGTAGGTGGAAGGTGTTGTAAAATGTGGTTGTTATGTCTCCTGCCCTACTCAGATGAATGGAAATGAATTAAATTGATTTTTCTTCCCCAAGTGAGTCTGTTTTGCCCGTGACCATAACTGGTGAGTGAGCCATCCCTGTCCTTCATCCTAATCTGTGCCCCTCTGTTGTGACCCCCTTCCCATCTCACTGGGTGGGGGGAGTGAGTGCAGGACCACATGATCCCACTGTGGTTAAACCATTACAACAAGTAAGAATAGGATAAGGAAATCTATGAAGAATATCTGAGAATTAATGTGAGTTATCATATGAAGTCTCATTGTGTACGTCAGTCACTTCCTCTGCATTTAACAATGTAGTTATGCCAGGTAACATGTTCTGAAACCAGGCCTAGAGTAGATCAATGGAAATTCCTTTACTAGCAGACTATGTCTAAACAAAAAATCTAATACAACCTAATTGAATACAAGGGGCTCTGCTCATGGCTGCACACTCTGTAACTTCTCAGTTTGGCTTAGGAACTCAAACACTGTGAAGCAGCTGAGGGCCTCATGCATTCAGAAGTGCTGACAAGGGGGCTGAACTACGTTGCCCACCCCAGCTTTACACCAGCGTAGTATTATTGTTCTTTCCAGGGGAAGCTCATTGTTGAAAAGGTGGTACAAGACAGGTAGATGACTCAAGCCCAAAATGTGACTAGGTATGTGTAGTAACTTATGCATTTGCAAGTAAATACACATAAAAGTGTGTCTCTGACAGCAATATATCTTACAGACACTGACACATGCAAAAAACAGTGGGGATGTGTATATGACAGATGGGGAATTACAGCATAAATTGCTTTTCTCATGCACCTTTTGGCCTTTTGCCTTCACACTCGGACACCAAGCTATTATTGTCTGATTAACAGTTCTACCCTCCCAGCAAATATGAAGCATATCAAGGATAACTGATGGAATACTGAGCCATAAATGTTTTCTTGGCATTTGTTTGGCCTGTGCTATTTGGGAACAATAAAAGCATCTCATATTCATAATGATAATACATATATACCACCACAGATCGCACCATCAAGCATTCTCCTTCTATCTTACTGCGTTGCACAAAATGCAGAGATAAACATTAATATGTATTAATAGTATGTAAATATAATTAATCATAATAGCATGTTCCTGACATATTATCACTGCTGTTGATAAAATATAATTAAAATTGTCTGGCCGAATTTTCAGTGCAGCTAGAATTGGCATCTCTGTTCTTGCTGTTTACATGTGTCTATCTAAAGATTGTTATGCTTCTCAAAATCTCATTATTTCATTACGTTCCTGGGAGAAACCTAAGCAGAACTGCTAGTTGTTTACACAATATAATTAGTGAAAGGTCATATAAAAGAATGAAAGACAGACCTATAAAGACTGTAGCTAAAATGATGACTAACTGCAGAGAGGACAGCAATTTTAGGCACCATTCTCTCAGAAGATTATAAAGAAAATGAAACAGGCAACACCTGAGTTTCTGAGCTTGCATGCCCATGCCATGGGAAAGCATTCAAATTCAAGTTTTGCATTGTTCAGAAACCTCTAGGCCTTATTAAACCAGAACGCCACTGAAAAGCTCCATGAGCTGATGTAGAATCATAACAAGACTATTGTTTTGAGGAGCTGAAACTGCTTTGAAAAAAAAAGAAAGGCAATATTTTGAGGAGATGACAAAAGTAAGAATGAAAGTAACATGCAGAAGGTAACCAAGAAATCATTTTTCATTGTTTCTTCCAATAAAAGAACTAGGTAGGATATACTGAAAGTAGCAGGTTGTGGGCTTGGAGACAAAGGAAGGAGTTCTTTGTGCATTGCCAACTCATCCTCGGAACTCCTTGCTGCTGGATGCTGAGGGTACCCTAATTTTCTATTGGCTCAAGAAGTGACATGGCAAACAAATAGGAGAAAAGCCTGTACCCTCTCCTAGTCTTCCACTAGAGCTCAGTTGCTTAAGTGGCATAAAATCCTGTAATCCAACACCTTAAACAAAAGACAGCAACAGTGCTGTTACGTATTTAGGTACACACGTTGCAAACAAGACCATATTTGCAACTACTGCTAATATGAATGAACTCTCACTATATTTTACATACAGAAGTAGTAATACAAGGCAATGCAGTGTTTTCATTACTTCTCTTTTCCTTTAATAAAATTAATTCCACGTATTCAGATTCACTGTTAGCCAATACTGTACTTTTGTCACAAGAGGGAGAGAGAGAAAGCAAGACTATCTCACTGTATTCTTTATACCTCCGCCGTGATTTGTCAGGGAATGTTAGATGATCAAGCTGGTGTAATGCAGCTGATGAGATATAACCCATTACTGTAATTTTAAAATTACTTGCATTTTTAAAGGTCATGCAGCTGTTTTCAGTTATATAATCTGTAGAATGATGTAATGGAGGAGGAATAAAGATACAGCAGCAAATAATATGACTGCCAACAACATGCACGTCCCACACTTGCAAAAGGTCTTCCTAGTTCTTTTCTGTCTTGATAAATGAAAATTGATGCATTGCTTTTTTAAAAGCAGATTGGCCTACATGTTTAGCCATGTATCCTGGCTAGGTTCACTTGGAATGGAGGCAGTTGTACTTGGAGGTTTTATGAATATAAAGATTAATGAATTTGCACAATTTGGGCATGCAAAGCATTTTTAGCAAGCATATTCCGCTCAGAATAAGCAGTAAACCATATATAAGGGTTGTGTGAAAGTTTACGGAATAGGGCCCTTGGTGGCAAATGTAACATTTCTCCAACAAATCAAAGGTATTGTTCTATGCTTGCATGAATATACAGTAGCCATTACCTTAAATTTAAAACTCACTGTGAGCAGCAAACACACTGTGGGGATATGAAGGCCATATTGTATCAGTGGAGTCTGCAGAGATTTTCTTCATATGGCTTTGCCTGGTTGAAATATATGTTGCAGTTGAAAGCTAAAGGGATTACTTTTGAATAGGCATCACAAAGGTTGATTATATTCGTATATCATTTAGCTGGACCCTGCAGGCTATTATTCCATTAGCTGTGCTGGCCCTGCACTGTCAAAAAGTTGATCATATAATGTAAAAAGGTTACATACTCTGTTAAGGTATGTGAAGTAACTTGAAACAGTAATCTTTTAAGAGCACTGCAGATTCGTACTTGAAGGTAGATTGCATTTAAAATAAATACCTGCAAAATGGAATAAATACAATAAATCTACCTGTTTCCTATTTTTCCTACTTTGAATAGGCCATATACAATTTGCATAAGCTAATTGTACCAGGTAAGATATTGGCTATAGAACATTTTTTCAACCTCAAATCCAAAGAAATACAACCTCAAAATAGTTGCATCTTTATGTGAAACGCTGACTTAAATTATGTTTCTGGTGAAAAAGATTTGCTGATTATGTTTCCCTTGCACATACAAACACACACACATTTTCTTTCAGTGCTTAATAAAATGGATCTTCAGATGGTTCCATTATGTGGATGCCTTAATATTATTTTATGCTAAAACATGGACAGCACATTATATTGAAAGCATCTTACTGTTCCACAAGGCAGAGTAATCATGGACCATCCCCAGATAGCAAATGCTCCCACTGGGGAAACAATACCAACAACACGGCTAATGACTCACAGTCGTTATTAATCATGGGCATTTGTAAGAGCCACATATAATAGAGATGAACTCTCAAGATTAGAAATGTTGGAAGGTGGGACCAAGAAAAGAACAGATCATCCAATTGCATTTTAGAATAAGTTTATGGATGAGCATTTGCTTCAATACAATTGTGCCTGTGCTTGCTTCAGTCTTTCTAAGCAGGTAGAAAAAGAGAAACAATTTAGTCAGTTTGGTTCACTTAGATTTCAGATCCTTGTAGGACAATTTGGCAAAAATAAATAAATAAATAAATGCGCACATACAAGACCCTTAGGGCATATGGCCTAGTTAGAAATGAGACAGTGCTTCTTTTATTAGACAAAGTTGTTTAATTTAGATTGTAAAAGCAAGAGTTGGTTCTCTTTTCAGCATACCGTACATATTATTCAGGGCAATGAATGAGTTTTTATGAGTACAAATGGAAGCTTTTAATGAACTACAGCACGCATTTGAGCAGGTAGGTTTCTCTGAATAAAGGCTTCACAGATGGGTAAGTTTATGAATGAGAAGCAGAATTTATTTTATATGCTTTTTAAGAGTCTACTCAGGCCATGGCACAATAAGGAAAGTGCAAGGTTCTTCTGGTTTGGATGAGAAAACCTGATGTGAATAGGAATTTTTCACTGCCTAATAACTTCCATTGTTTACTTATTCATATTCAACAGTCCTCAGACAAGTTAATCTTCCTCACATAGTTTGGGCATGTGCCAGACATTTGTACAACAATGGAAATCTCTCTTAACCTTACATTTTTCACTTCTGTTCATTGTGAAAATTATACACTGCTCTGTGACAATATAGTATAGCAGCATCTTTTGCACAAACCATTTGTTGAGTATCAACTTTAAATAACAGCTCTATCAGGTCAGATTGTTGACTGTAGGTAGAAAAAAGGGATTTTCTCAAGGCCAAAATATGACACCATGCCTTTTGTGTATTTGGAAGTTAGAGACACATCACAGAAATTCTACACAAATTTTGGTGACACAGAAAAATCAGCTTTGGAAAGCAATCATCAAGAAGATCACTTCAAACATGAACAAACCTAAACAAAATAGCAGCCAGTTTTTAGTTTATAGTTTTACCTCTGCTGTCAACAAATTTTACATGAAATCCAAACTATTAGTTTAAAGTTTCAACACAGCATCTCATCTCTGGCTGTACTCCAACCCCAGGTAGGCAGAAATCAAGGAAACAATGTTTGAGACAGTATCTTGAAACTTTCTCAGTCGAAAGCAAAGTCTTCCAGCAACACAAAGCAGGCTGAGCATCTGCCCAGCAGGTTAATCAAGGTTTCTGCAGTGCATAGGGAATTCCCAGAAGGCCCAGAGAAGGGTTTCTTTTCCATCACCCCCCCACCCAGTTGCAGAATAAAGATCACAACTGGAACCTACTTGCTCTCTTCTAAAGACAGGACAAGCGCCGGGGGAACTTCCTGAGAGAGCAAAGTTCTAGGCAAAGTGGGGCTGCTCTCTCTCATGGTAGAAGCCAAACTCACCCTTGGCTACCCTGAGGAGCTGGTCAGGAGCACATACAAGCAGTATAAAAACACTTCCATTACTTCTATCTCTGCTGAGAACTATGCGCCACCACTAAAGGCTGAGTCCAAAAGCTACTTAGAAATCCTTATGAAAGGAAATCCTTATCTTGCTCACAGAACTGGTGTTTTATAGTCCTGGAGAACTTTTGCCAGCATTCTTAAAGATATATTAAATCTTAAAGATTCCTATTAGGCTTTTACAAAAATGTGTATATCTTAATGATACATGCACTGAAGTTTTTGACACACATCTTCAGGGTTATGAATGAAATCTAATCTCATTGCAAAGGGTAAAGAAGCAGTAAGTAGACTGATGCTTCAGATAACATTATGATCATGACAGAAGTAGCACATTTGTTCCCAAGTTGTGTGCAGAATTATCACTGCTACACTCATTTTAAACCAAAACACAGTATGTGAGGTGCTCAGTAAATAATTACAGTACAGATTTCAAGCATAGCAATGATTCTAAGACCAATTCATGCCCAAATCAGTACCCTGAAAAATTCTTGCTGTCTTCTCCCAAATCACTACTGTTCTTGTCCTGTAAAACTTTTAAATACTCTGAGAGCCTACTTTATGCACTTACTATGCAACCTTCTTGCATGGCTACATTATGGCATACCTTATCCTTTACTCATATAGACATAAAGGCCTCATTAAAAACTGCAAGACAGGATAGCAGGACAGTTCATAACTGCATTTTGTAAACACCATCTTCTATCCATTGAGCAAAATATGTCATTGAACAGAGGAGTTCCATATTTAAATCACTGGCGGTGTATGATATTTATTTCTGAATATGCAGCTTGATGTGTCTTCAAAGGATCTGGCTGTCAGAGAGTGCTCAGCATCCCTTTCTCTGAAATTCAGGTTCCACAAAGGTGTTGCAAAGGGAGGGAAAGATGGAAAGCTCAGATTACTTAAACATTTCCTCTTGCTTAATTATATGCCATTAGCATACTGAGGTTCAAATATATTATCAAACTGCTCTGATTTTGAGTATCTCTAATTGTAGTTCTTTTTACTTTTATCTCTGTATTTTGATACGAGTGTTCTATGTAATTTTGTTGAGAGTTTCTTGTTTTGCAGATCTCATTCTTTATGTTCTGGTTTGGCTCTGCTGTTTTCTGGCCTCTAAAGCCTTACCTACTGTTCTATAATTATATGGAAGAGTATTTCTTTATGGTTGAGACTTTTTTATTTCAGTATATCGAGTGACTACTCTGCCTGGTGGCTGACAAACTGTTTATCATCTGAGGCTTCTATAAAGTAGGCTTTTTTGGCCTGGGAAACTGTCTTCGAAGAGCTTAGCCAAAAGTATCTTCTGGGTATGGAAACTGAAGCCAGTGAAGCAGAGAAAATCCAGCAATGCATCTGCTACAAAAAAATGATGCCAGGGAGATATTTTTTCACCTTATCTGACTTTAGTTTTACATCTTCTAATGCATCTTAGGCATGAGTGCATCCTCTCTGGCTAAGGAGATGTAGGGGAAGCATGTGGAAGATTATTTTCTTTAAAAAGAAGATACAGAATCCCTTATGGAAGTATCAGTTTTCTTGTGACTGAGGTTTTCTGGGGAGAATATCATTCTCCACAGCAGCTAAAGTCCTCCTCTAGGATTGATGCAAAGTGCTCCTACTTCTCTCTTAAATAAAAAAAATAAACAGCTGCTGGAAATTAAGGTCCAGGTTTATGCAGGGTCCTTGCATTCACCTGTGGTGACATGAATGTAATGCTATGTGAGATACCTCTTCCATGTAGACTTTGGAGAAGCTTCTTTATCTTAGCTTTCCTTGCTGATTTTACCAACAAAGTGAGCTCAGACCTCCTTCTCTTCATCAGGCATTGGGAACAATACTTTTCTTGGTCAAAGCAATGCTGAGCGTTGGGTTTTTCTGTCTTACTTTTTGGATTTATGGCCATGTTCTTTTAGACAACATGGGACAATTTGAAAGGCTACTACTTATCTTCTGCCATCTTTACAGATAAGTAGAGAACTTCAGCTTTCAGGCCAGTCATCCACTTGTTTTGATGGGAAATAGATTCACATGAAAAAAAAAGATTATACTGAAAAATAGAAATGGATTTTCTGTTTTATTAGCAGTCAGTGTAAGACTTGTGAGCTACTTTAGAAAGTTACAGAACTACACAGATCTTTAAGAACATGCCAGTAGAAGCTAGAAATTAAAAATAAATGCTTTGGCTAGTCTGGGCCCAATCCTCAAGTGATGCAACCAATGCAGTTTCACTGAAGTCAGCATGGTTATGTCAGCTTTGCCAAACTTCTTCAGAACAAGTCTTTTTAGAAAACATTTGACTCCAGTTATTTAAAATTCAATTTGAATTATGCCATATGAATCACATTATTTTGCTCTAGGAACAGCAGAGCTTAGAAACATCCACTGAGCAAACAAATGTCTTCATAAAGTAAAAGCTGTTGTCCTGCCACCCCACTCCTTGACTACAGTGCCAAGGCTGAGGTGAGAACCACCACCAGATGCTCTTGGTGTAGCAGAGGCTTAATGAGGCTGAAGGGTGGCATGGACTTCTAGGTCTGAGGGAAGGAGAGCAGTGACAGGTAAACTGGTTTCTTTTGGACCTTATCCCCCAACCACGATGCAAAGGGAGAAAAGGAAACAGGGCTATTTCTGTGTGGCTGCCATAGGTTTGACTGTTAAGGGAAAGTCTGACTCTCAGTTGTGTCCCTCACAAAGGCACCAGTGGAAGTGGAGGCAGGACCATTTCAGTTACAGCTACCGCCAGTTTGAAATGCCTTCCTGTAAAGTCACCAGCTAAGAAATAAGGAAAATAATTTTTCCCCGGGGCACAAGTCTGAGAGGGATTCTGGCAGATTGTTTTTGTTTTTTAAACTGTTAGCACAATCCAGGAAAACTGGAAAACTTAACATAGGTTTGAAAATATCACAATTTCCCCAAATTCACAAAGTGAATGTTGAACTTAAGACGATTTCAGCTACAGACCTGGGGACCCTTGATTGTGCTATCATCCTCTTCATGGGACAAAGTGAGAGTCTCTTTGGAAGCTGGACAAATTTCAAGGTTTAGGTAGAAGACTCTGGTAATAGTAAGTTGATAATTTAACACCAGATTATACTCAGATAACATGTGGTGCTTTAACAGGAAAGCAGGTCTTCCCAACAAAAACAATAGATGTGCAGCTTTCCCTTTAAAATCTGTATGTTATGATTAAATCATGTTCTTACCTCCTCGCAAAGCTCCAAGGTGTAATAGACAAAATTTCATGCTATAAATGATGACACCTCTGCTTGGAGGTTTCAGAGTCTTCAAGCAAAGCCTTGTTCCATCAGAAGGAATATTTCACAGGAACAAATCCTGAAGACTGCTCTCCCAATAGCAGAGCCCTAGTTTGATCCTGGTGTGCAAATTCATTTATTAGGCATAAAACTAGAAACTGTCCCTTGTCTTCTAGGTTCTGCTTAGATTGTACCTATTATATTATGAACGAGCTAAGAAGAATATTTGTAATAGGAAAGAATAAAAATGCCAACCTTTCGCAGGGGCTTCATTTGAACTGAGCATTGGTTGGTGGTGAACTGGACAGACTGTGCTAGGGCAGTGCCAGGCCATTGCACCCAGTAACACCAACCACTGCATCCTTTACACACATCTTCAGCAATCGGATAAACTCAGCGTGCACACAGGGAGCACGGTGGGTTCCATGCAAGCCTGTCAGGCAGATGGCAGTGGGCTAACAGTCTTGGAAAGGTTTACTTGCCTGACTGCAATTCTCTCTGGCGAACTGCTTGCTGTGGCTCTATTTAATTCTTAATCTTTGCTTCTCTGCTTAATTCCTCTCTGCTTTAGAGACCTGTTGTAACACAGCAGTTAAAAAAATATTCACATGTACTGTCGAGCCTCCCCAAAGAGCACTAACTTGACACGCAGGCCATGACAGCTGGGCTTGGACTACTAAGAAATCTAATCCAGGGTTTCCATCACCTCAGTTGTTGCTTTTCTTTCATTACAGTTTGACTCAGCCCCTAATGGATTCAGCTTTAGAAAATCAGAAAAAGAGGAAAAGAAAGCAATTTATTCATGTTTCACTAGAGCTCACAGAAGACATGAAATTTCTCTAAAAATGCAAATTGTTTTGTGCAACACAAGTGAGACTGGGCAGCTAAAGCTCTTAGAGGAAGGCTCTTTCCCAGGGCTAATGTTTTTATACCCAGTGATTGAATAAATCGATCTCTTTATTATCACATCTCTTTTACTCTCCTTTTTCTTCAGAAGAATGTAACCAAGCGTACCAAAGCACCATTTTTAATTCTAAGAAAATTTATTATGCGTGTTAATTTTGTTTTTAATCCCAGACATATCAAAATAAACACCATAGACATGTAGCAGAAATCAATATCTCTTAAGCATCAAGTTGGTAAAAACAAGGATTTAGTAAGAATCCAAGATGTAAAAGACTAATGTACAAACTAAGCCCTTATTTATGTAATGTGCCGTTATACAAGCTCAATATAAACCTGAAAGAAACTATTTCAGAAGAGCAGAAATGGTTTACTTGCACTGCATCAAAAATGACCCCATAAGACCTCCTTTACTGAGATAGCCCAGATATTTAATGTGAACGTATGTTTTTAAAGGATTTCTTGTCTTATGTCCAGTCATTCATGTTAATTCATGGGACAGCATACTGCAGATGTGTTCTTTTTTATGTTACATAAAGCAAAAATTACATTTAACAAGTGTAAGGTTGGTCATAAAAAATAAATAAAAATAGACTCTTAAAAGCTGGGAAATCACAAAGTGAAGCTATCAGTCATTCTTATTGAGAAGGGTGAGGACAATGTGAAATAAAACTTGCACATCTATAAACAGACATTCATAAAATGCCAGCACTTGGCTGTTATTTCACATTCTCTATAGGTTGCTTTCATCGGCCCAGTATTTCTTCCTTTAGGGTAAGCTGCAATGCACATTTTCACTAGATGCCCTTTCTAGTCACCAACTTCAATTTTAATAGTAATTATATTAAATATTTTGAACCTATCTGCAAGTTGATTTACTTAAAAGAATAGAAAAAAGTCAGTGTTAGTTTTTGTGTGTTCTACTTCTGGGTAAGAACCTTAACTACATATTTGTTTTAACAGTAGTATTATTAATTAATGTAATTGTTTATTATGCAAATAAAACAACTTTCATAATGATTAGCCTGAAACCTCTTCTTAAACTGGCATAAAATGGCATATTCAAAGACTTACTACAAGTAATTTCTAATTAGAAGCTACTCTTAGAGATTTAGTACAGCATAAATTCAAGCCAAGACATGGAACCAAAATGGCTCTTGAGGCAGTGAGCTCAGATTTTCTTTTATCAACACATAGAGGACAGACAGAAAAGTTGTTCCTTTGGACTACTCATCACCATTTAACACTACTAAAGATTGCTGTTTCACCTCAGCAAGATGGATGGAGTCCACAGTAAGTCAACAGTGAGACTTTAACAAAGTTTGAATCTTTCCCAAAAGTGGGCATTTCTGGAGTAACACAATCCCAGCACCAGCCCTCTTACTTGGAAAGTTGCCCAAGGATTAAGTCCAAGTTTAGTTTTTTGTAACACCTGGGTACAGCTGTGAAGGGGAAGGATCAGATTAGACAGTACCAAATGCCAGCAACATGCAAGTTGACTTGCACAGACCAAGAGACTTTCATTTGAAGAGCAACTGAATGCCTCATTTTATGTGTTATGTATGTTATTGATAATGTTACCTGATTCAGACCAGAACGACTGCGTCCATGGAGGCACATCTGCACATTAGCCAAATCACTTCTGAATTTTGGTCAGTCTTTCTTACTATTCATTATTCTAGATGTCTAAGTGAAATTCAGAAAGAGGAATTGGTCTTTTCAACCAAGTAACAAGTGACAGGATGAGAGGAAATGGTCTCAAGTTGTGCCAAGGGAAGTTTAGATTTGATATTAGGAAGTTCTTTACTGAAAGGGTTCTCAGGCATTGGAATGGGTTGCCCAGAGCAGTGGTGGAGTCCCCATCCCTGGAGGTATCTAAGAGCTGTGTGGACATAGTACATAGGAACCTGGTTTAGTTGAGGACTTGTCAGCATGAGGTTAATGATTGGACTCTATGATCTTAAAGGTCTTTTCCAATCTAGGCCATACTGCGATCCTATGAATCATTCTATGGTCTTCTAGGACATTGTTACTTTAGAGATTGCTAAGTAAATTCACCTGTATTCAAAGTACAGACTTCTCAAATACACATCTCTGATATATTTACATTCACATTATTGTTTGTATTTGCAAAAAAGTTTCACAATAAATAATTACATGAAAATGCAAGTTTAGTATGAAATTGGTTTTCCTATTTTATAGGAAAAACATGTCACAGAGAGCAATATTTACAACTCAGTTCCCTGGGAGCTTTTAAGTAAGCTTTTTAAGTAAGTGTAACAAAACAGAGTATTTTATTATAACTTATTCTGAAGTTTAATTACACACACAAACACACACAAAGGATTTACAAATAAATAGAGACTATAACTACTGGCATTGTAAAAGTGGTTTTAGTAGAGAAGTTTAAATTATGAAATGTGAGAGATTTATTTTTAAGAGTTCTGAATCTGTTCACGGACAGCTAAATTTATTAAGACAATGCTAATGAATTATTTTGTATATAATATGTTTGCTAAGGAAATATCTGTTCACTGAAAGTAAGGGTAAACAAACAAAATAATGTGAGCTGGGTCACTGTCAAATTAGGGGTTCAGGTCTGAACTTTGTAAAACTTCACAAGTCTCTTCATTAACCACAGGAGGGATTGGTACTAAATGGTTGTAATTTTAATAATCTGAACTGAATTCATCCATTAATGGCAACTGAAACCTGGTGATTCTAATGAAACATTTTTTGTACAGATAGATATTTTCTGTAAAATGTTAGGTCAAGGTTTTTACCTCGCATTCAAGTCACCAACGGAATTAAAAATTTTAAACCTATGCTTGTATTCCATCCCTCCACAACTATACTAAGATTATGGTCAAACCTCACTTCTAAAGATGTTATATTAAAAAAAAGGGAAAAAAAGGGGGGGGGGGGGGCAAAGAGAAATTAAAAACACAGTAACTAGATCCTCAATAGTCTTAAAACAGACCATAAAGATCCGTTTCAAATATAAAGGAGCTATGAAGGGAATAATAAGCTACTCTCCCAAAATCACTGAAGTAGGCATCAAGGAGTGCCTGAGAATCTCAGTTTTTCTGTTTTTCACTTTACAAGCTTGAACCAATATCCTCTGAATTTTTAGGATCATAGTCCAACTGTAGCATTCACATAGTATAATCTTGTTCATTGAAGTATTAAGTCTTACCTTAACAGAAGTCCCTAATGCTTTATTTTTAGGGTTTCTTCAAAACTTCACTACTTTTAGTTCCTGACCTAAACCTACCAATGAGCCAGTCCATAAAAAAGAAGTCTGTTCCTGTGTCATTATTATCCTTTAATTCAAAAGGCCTTCTAACTTAGTGTTTATTCATCTCTGTGTGTGTGTGTGTGTATGCACTCTGCTAACTACGGTGGGATTTGGAACACGCACTAAGTATTTCATTGCATAAGGAGCTTACACCAGCAAGCTTAAAATGATAGCTGTCTGGATTTTTTTTTTTTTTAATATTGCATTACAATGCTACTTAACTTGAAAGCAAAGAGGCCTTACATCTGCAGACAAGGCCTTAATACAGAAAGGTTATATAAAGTCAATCTAAGGTTACATTTTTATCTACATAGTTTTATGATTTTTTATTATTTTTTATGATTTTTTTTTTAAATGTAGGTCTTGACTATGCAAAGAGGATAAATAGAAAAACCAGTAAGCTTAGGGCACTGTAAAGTGAAAGACTGAAAGTTAAGCTGTTGAAAAAAGCACATGAATTTTTTGTCATTTTTTGTTCTTTGAATTTTTTTAAAACATTTAAAGAAATCATTACTTCTTAATTTAAGCATACATCATACACTTCTGAGAAAATGTAATTTGGAAAAAAATGTAACATGTCAGCTTGAAAGATAACTTTGAAAAATTCACACAACATACCACAGAGAGCACACACCACATCTGAAATTTTCCAGTTAGCAAGCCTAGAACCCTTCAGGATTCCTTTACAAACAGATCAGGGGGAGAGAAAAAAAAAAAAAAAAAAAAAAGGATCACAAATTAAATTTTTAATTTCTCTCAAATTCCTGCCTCTCCTTTTTGGGTCACCAGGCAAATCTTGTAGAAGACACAAATCTTTCCTTCTTTGAGTGCTGATGTTTTCTATTGTTTCACTACATTTCTGCATTCCAAATTCTTTTTCTCTCCCTTTCTCTCAAGTACCCGAAGATTTCTAGGATAGCTTCACTGAATTATTCCCTCCATTTGTTTCCCCAAAGAGGTTCAAATTTTTCCTCTGTTGACTGATCAATAACTAATGCAGTGGTATTTGCCTAAGTCGGCAGACAACTTAAAGCAATGTCCCTTGAGGAGTGAGCTGCTTCTTCCACTCCCAATTTGATTAGGATGTTCTCTCTAAATTCAAATAATGTCACTTTGCTATCAAGCCAAACTTTATCTCTGATGATTTAACCAGTGCTGTGTGAAAAGAACTAGGAGTGAAGACTGAAATCCTTGTGAGAAAAGAAACACGGGGAAAAGATGGAAGAAAACCCTGAAGACGGCAAAAATGTGAAAAGAAGGATGAAGAAAGAAAGAGTGGAAATGGTAATGAACAATACAGCAATTTTTTTCATATGGCTAATAAATAAGACAATATAGTGAAGAAACAGTAAGTCACTAAAAGCTTAGTTACCCCATAAGGCTGTATTCTGCCACTGAGTACTGCGGAAGCTTCCCCTGAACTTCTCAACGTGCAAGTAGGAAGGTAGAGATGTCTCTAATGTACAGCTCTTAGTTAAAAGCAGAATCAAGGCCTCTGTAGTTTGACATGCTTTCAGAAATTCCCTTGGATAGCACAGGAGAACAGAGCTGTTTTTCAATCACTCCGTATTCTGCTCATTTGCCACTGACACAGAAACTTGCTCACTGCTACAACCCAAGAACATCAACTTGACACCTTCCAAATAGCTGATGACTACCTGTTCTTAAACTGAACTCTAATGTTAACTTTCATCATGCCAGGATATTTAAGACAATTTTCTAAAATAGAAAAGCTGAAAGATTTCAGGGTATGGGCATAAAAGTACAACTTAGTCCACTGCTTTATATTATGAGGACCACACAAAGATAACACAGCACAGATTCCAGGCAGCACAGATTGCATTGTTTTCCTATTTCTATCTGTGTCCTTACAATAAAATGGTGAGGAAAAGCATAATTGCATGCTGCTTTTTTTTTTTTTTCCCCAGAAACTTCCCCCCCACCATTAAAAAAAAAAAAAAAAAAAAAAGAGTTAAAAGAGGAATCAAGGAATAAAAGATAAGAGCAGAAAGGCAAAATGTATTTTTGGAATGGTGGTCACTAAGGAAGACCTCCAGCAGAGATCTACATCAGCATCTTTACTTTCTGGGTAAGAGCAAGAGGAACAGTCCCAAACTGAAACACCGTTGGAGAAGGATTAGAACAAACAGAGAAATCAATTGTGCAAGGAAGTGGTATTTGCTCAAGAGGTTTAAAGGACACGCACATAGGTATTTATCCTGGTTTTGGCTGGAATGGAGATAATTTTCTTCTTGGTAGCTAGAATAGTGCTGTGTATTGGATTTCATATGGGATTTGGTATGAGAAGAATATTGTTAATATACTGATGGTTTTAGTTGTTGCTAAGAAAATCAAGGACTTTTCAACTTCCCATGCTTTGCTAGCCTGCAGGTGCACAAGAAGCTAGGAGGGAGCATAGCCAGAGCAACAGATCCAAACTGGCCAATGGATATTCCATGTCATGCAATGTCATTCTCAGTAGATAGATGAGGGTTGGCTGGGTAGCGCTTGCTCTTCTGGGATTGCAGTTTTGGGACTTTCCTCCAGGGTCACTAGCCAGGGATGGGCTGGGCATTGGTCAGTGGATGGTGAGCAGTTGCACTGTGCATCACTTGTTTGTATATTCTATTATTATTATTGTTATTTTATTCTTATTATTAAATTATTCTTATCTCAACCTGTGAGTCTCCTTGTCTTTACCCTTCTGATTCTCTTCCCCATCCCCTGGGGGCAGGGGAGGGAGAGCGAGCGACTGCGTGGTGTTTGACTGCTGGCTGGGTTAAAACCATGATAATATTGCTTAAATCAGCCTCAACAGCAGAATGATATGAAGTGCTAAACAAGACATTAATTAAAAACAAGAATGTTCCATGGGAGGATAGACCAGTAAAAATCTGGTTTCCATACTAGGCAAATTAGCTACACCTCTAATAAAGGGTATAACAATAGATAAGTGAATTAAAATGTTATAATGAGGAAAAGAAATCAAGATAGCTTTTGTAGAAGTCCCATGAAATTATTGTTCTTTTGAGGAATGCATGAGGATTTCGATGAATATTACCCGGCTGATTAGACTCCCAGAATGCTTCGGATACCTTCTTTGGATTAACAGTTAAAGGTAGGAAATAAAGGGAAGAAGAGATGGATTTATTTTCACTATGAAGACAGATCAGTAGTGAATTCAACAGGGATCTAAGGCAGAATTTGTACAGTTAAATATTAAAAAAAAAGAACACAAAATGTTAGTGAAGAGCAAAGTGACAGAATCTACTGCTGGTACAAAATCACACAGGATAATCAAAATCAAAACTTTAAAGAACTTCAAAAAGATTTTGTGACTGGGCAATAAAGCATCAGATAAAATTCAGTGTTGATAAATGCAAATTAGTGCACATGTGGAAAGCAGTCTTTTATGCATAGGGAGATCGAAAGCTTCATCCTGATAGAATGATGACTGATGGTGGGATATGAAGAGATGTATGTGTTTTCATGGGCGCCATGAAGTGGTGCCATGAAGCAAAAGTTGAGAGGCAACAAATGAAATTACAAAATAATGGGGTAAAGACACATTCAAGGAAGCTATTTCTCAGCTGTGAAATTCAAAGAGGTGTCTTGGCTGCCAAAGTTATGCAACAGTTGGAAAGATACTGGACAAGTTCATGGACAAGTACAGGAAAGCTTATTAAATATAGTGGAATCTGCATTCAATTACTTTTTCAGAAAGTCCCTAACTTGCAGGCTGCTGAAGATGTGGAGAGAATATCAGACAGAAGTACTGATTCCAAATTTCCTATTCCTTTTTCCTAATCTATTAGTTACTGCTAAACAGATACCAGGCTAGACAGACCTTGATCTGGCTTACTACAGTAATTTTTTCAGTATATCATGTTACTATCAGAAAAGTGTGATCTCTAATCATGGAGATTAACACAAAAAAACCTACATGCAAACTCTTCTAGTTGTTTGTTGTATGAAATCAGACTTACCTCTGCTAAAGACTCTCCCAGGGTTTTCATCACTCTCTAAATTTCATGGTTTTGGCCACTAAAATTCACTCTGCTACACCTGATATTTTCTGAGCTTTAACATCTATTAGGCTTCCATTCAAAAGCTACTACAAATGCTGGTTTGTGAGCACTGATCTTTCAAATACATTGAATGACTATTTTTACTTGCAAAAATAACACTAATTTTACCCGTCGTGCTAACGTAAAGGCATCAACACTGTTTTCTACAGTTTTAAATCCACAACAGAGTATAACAGCGTTCTCATAAGAAAGACTGGACATTAAACTATTATCTCAACACTTTACCCAAGAGCTAGATCCCTTGGTCTATATATTGAAATGAGGAGCACACTACCAGTTACTAAAAATCCCAACCCAAGCACAGATATTTAAAAACAGAAGCACTGTTTCCTAGAGCGAGTGGAGTTTACAGGCTAGCCTTCAGCTTGCAGATCATCTGCAGCAGCCCTGTGGGAGGACAGTTTTTATAAATAAAATATTTGTGAACAGCGGTAGTCACAGCATTATTACAAAGTCCAAAAAAAGATATCAAAGGGCACTGTTGCATGTGTTGAGCAACAAGTCTGCATTTTTTTTCCCTGAACAGTTGTATGCTTCAATACCATGGCCAGAAAAAAAGAATTTTTAAGGTAGTTTAAAATACAACGCAGGACGCATTTTAAAAAAACACTGGTTATATTACTTTTGTGTAAAGGTGAAATGGATTTTACCTCCTGAATTAGTTATGGCTGCTACCATTTTTACATATTTTGCATCTGACTAAGGATACATTCTGAAAACATTGCTTACACCCTAACTCTCTTTTTTTTAGTGGAAGAGTGAAAGGCTAAGGAAAAGGTTGAGAAAATCTTTTAGAAACAAGGAAAAATTGCCCTCAAATTTGGCAAACTCCTGTGCTGCCCAGGCCTTCACACACACGCAATGGCTCTTCCTCAGGATCCCTCACTCCTGGCAGAATGACCTAAAGCAACTGTGGCAGCAACATGGAGACTAGTGAGAGGTAAAGAAGTCCACAGGAAAACTAATAAAGCTCTAGTCTGTATCATCTTTTAACAAAGTCTCTGTCAGCAGCTGGAAAGTTGATAGTGTGCACCTATCTTCATGCTTTCAATTATTATATATCTATTGTCCTCTTCTGTGAGGGGTTTTGATCCACTAAGGAGGCACTGTTAGATGAAGCCATGGGAAATAATCCACAAAACAGTGTTTTTAACTGAAATGTTATGAAGATTGAAAAGTAGTTTACAACACATCTTGAGGCTTGACTATTCTACACTGCTCAGATAACTCGGGAACCACCTTGACTCCACATTCATGTGGGATAAGCCTGATTCCTAAGTGTTTATTGCAGAAGTGGGGAGGACTTATGTAGGTACAGGCTACATGTTTTCTCTGTTAAGCAAAACGATAAGGACTTCAGGATTTGGGTTATAATATGTCAATGACAAACTTCTTCCTATGCTATTCTTTCTAGTATTGAACAGGCTCAATTTATAGAAACTTGTGTTTGAATGGAAATGCTAAATAATTCTTGGATAATATGTTTACAATACATTTATCATTTATGTTGAAAAAAAAAAGTGATAGACTAGAAACCTGCATAAATGTATGAAAACAAGTTCATCAAAACACATCACCCAGCACGAGGTACATGCCAGCAACGAGTCTGCCAGACACAGAGGCAGTAATACAGTGAGATACGCAATTGTAGTTCTTTGTAAACGGAGCACTACACAGAGTTGATTAATGTGAAAAGCATGGATGATACAAGGGCACACACTGGGATCAAATATTACTACCAGACCTGCACATCATTCAGTAAAACCTGGCAGGATTTTTAATCCTTTAAAGTACTGTTACTGCATCACAGTCCATACCTTCAGAGATGCTGTCACTGAGACAAGTACAAAAATCCATATTGATCTGGCTGTTTCCTCCCACACAATGTCATTAGCTTCAATCAAAGACTGTAAAACATAGGTGAGCCTTTATTTTGCATGACCACCAAGCATAAGTCTTATGGGTGGCAGCAATATAGGACAAAATTTTACATCAGTCTCTGGGATTTTTAGGGTGACACACCATGCAAATAGAAATTATTGCAAACCAACAGATTTGTATGCAGATTTGGGTCAGATTTTTAAAAGAATCTCTGGATTCATGAAGTTATTGGTACCAGTATTTTAAAAAAATATATTTTTCTTCTGCTGTACTAAAGTAAAAGTGTTCAGTTTAGTTCCTAACACTTATTGTCCACAACTGAGCATGACAACATTGGTCACAGAAGACTGGATATTAAGCTCTTAAAATTATGTCATTTTAATTTTATTTATTTATAGGAAGTGCCTACCACAAGCTCACAAAAAAGAATGGCTCCCTGTCTTTGTGATTAATACGCAGTGCTGACAAGGCTATCCTTCTGGCTTCAATGATGCAATTTTATAAAACATAATCACCGTTATGTCCATCCTCTAGTAATCACAATACCTCTAGAACAAACCTCTTCAAGCAAGCTTCCAATGCAGATTTTGTTTCCTGCACATATGTCAGTGTTGAAATAGGAACTATGCAGATCATTCCTGGATTATATTATCTGAGCTGAGGGTCAAAGCTGCCTTGTATTCCTTTGGGTAGGATGTGGGAGTTGGAGAAGACTTTAGCTAAGCATCATCCCTAAACATTTTTTTTTTTTTTTTTTTTAAACAGACTTGTGCCTGTTGTTCCCCTTTCACTTACTCTGTCTTTAGTGTAGTATAGTATACATAATTTAAATAACCAGGGAATCTCTCTGGGCTCAAAACCACCTGCTGGCTTATATTAGCTAATTAATGGTGATTTATCCAAGTTACTAATTTGAGTGGAGCTGATTGCCTTTAGGAATTTTGAAAACGTTGCAAGAATTTTGATTATAATTATGCTTATTTGATGGGCAGTCTACTTAAAATACTTAAATAAAAAATTGCCTGCCAGCCGATTTTTAACAGTGCCAAATAAATGACTTTGTGTTGTTTTCTACTTGAGATCATGTATTCAGGTAGTTTGTTTACTCTGCTACTCAATATCATCTTTGTCTGGCTCCCTATCATGTTCTCTTTTCTATTAGGGTATATTTGCCTAGCTTTGAAACAATGACTGCCTGAAAAATAGTACTGACTTGAACCTGCAGAGCTTAATCATTTTCACAATAACTAATATAGCAGATCCATTTTAGCCCAACTTCTCTGTCATGCTGACCTGATTCCCAGGGCCTGAAAGTGTGAATTTAATGGTGGTACAACGTCTGAGGTAAGAATATAATAGAAACCTCTCAGCAGTATATCTATTGGATCAGTGTAATTTCTTTTTTCTCTACTGGTCTCAATGTCTCTTAAGGCAGTCTAGTCTGCAGACAGCAAAGGAGGCCAGTCTTCTCTTTTACTGTGATCCCAATGCTACTTATACTAAACAAAGAATCAACTCCCCAGATAAGGTATACAGTAGACATCTGTTAAACATAATCCTAGAGGAAAATTTAGTCTATTAAAAAAATTATTCTTTGGCTGTGCATTTACAGGGATACTACTATGAGATCTAGCCTGAAGACCAGAAGATAACGTTGGTAAAATTTGGCTGTATTATTATTGCTTCTTTTTTTTTTTTTTTTTTTTTAACTTTGGGGGTGAAGAAGTTTTTCTTTTAATCATTTTCAGGTATTTAAAATGAGAATTATATACTACATTCTCTAGAAAGTAATGAGAACCTGATGGTAGATATGTCGGCTTCCAGTACACATCTGTAGATGAAAATCTAACAGAACTAAAGTAATTCACCAAACTGAAGCAATTGTTTCTAATGTAATTCAAGCATGAGAAATTCTAATAATTTGCACTCTTGCTGGATCTACTGTCATGTGAATACTCATGTTATGCAAATTCCTTCTACAGAAACTTGTATGATAAAGGAAGTTTAGGATATGATACAGCATAAGTGTGATCTCACAGATCCTTCTTGATACAAAGCTTTCTGATAAAGCCTCGTCTACTACCAATAAGATGGGGAAACTATAGACAAGTTTCCTCAGTCTCAGCTAATTTTATATGAGAAAGTATATAAAAGCTATGGTTTGTAGAAAGAGTCTTTAAAACTAGAGTACTACATTTAGGCATTTAATGCCACATCTTTGACTGAAATCCAAGCAGCACAAGATAATAAAAAAATGGTCCTGGAATAATAATTTTTATCTGAATCAACTGTGCCTGAATCATTCTGGACAGACACTTTTATAACATACTCTTTCAGAACCTCCCAAAATACCCGGATTTCATTGTCTTCCTAGGCTTCTTGTAAATAAAGTGTATATTTCCATTGAGAGTTATGGGTAATCAACATCTCAGACTGCTTTAAATATTTAGGTATGGCTTTTACTGCCTAATTACAAATAACCAATATTAAAGAGATCTGACCTTACGTTTCAGTGAACTTTTTCCTTGAACGATGAAAGATTAAGAGAATTAACAAGTAACTGTGCTTTTCTGTGATTATTTAAGAAACAAGAAAAAAACATATCAGGAAAAGTGAGTTTTCAACATTTACAAAGCAAATTGGTGGCAAAGAGGGAAATAAATTGCTATCTCACACTGCATAACCCTCAGTGCCTTATCCTCTCCAGATTTTACTTTCTATTTGCTTTTCTGATATTCTGAGTCCTTCCTGTGGTGTCAAATGTTGCTTAGTATGAAAATCAGACTCCATCATTATGTCCAAGTTAGTCTGCTCTGTTGTTTGGCTTTTCCTCTCTGAATAGTGTTCAATGAAATAAACCAGGGAAACCCAGAGTAATTTTTTCTCACTGTTCATTCATTAAAAACTATCTTACTGTTAAGTCAAAAGGGAGACAAAGGACAGAGGCGCTACAGTTCACTTCCAGAGCTGAACTTGTTCAGTTACAGCACAGTAAAAGCTGCAGTGCTTTTGTTGTCTTCTACAGCAAAATAACTAATGCTACTGTTATTTTTTTTCACTACAAGAAACACACCTTTTTTGGCAGAGAAGACAAAGCCAACTCTCCCTCCAGTTTCGCTACAATCTTTGATCTCTTAATTCCCCTTTCTCCTTCCCCTTGATGTTCTGGTCTCTCTGATCTCTGTTCATCACTACCATATATGTCCGTATAATCTCCCACTCGTAAAAATGTTAGGACAACCAGAAGCTCATCCTTCATTTCTGGCAGACATGCATTTCTGTGGAAATTAAAAGCTAGGCAATCTTGCAGTCTCATTTTAGACCACTTTGTCAATGATGTTCTGCAGGACTTTTTGATTATGACTGCACAAATTAAATGAGCAGGTCAATGAATCATGCCTATGAACACCAGATTTACAAGACTTTATAATAATGAAAAATATGTAAAAGAAAATACAAGGGACTCTTTGTCATGTCATATTTAAAGTATTGTCTGATTTAGTTCACCCAATTGCTGGTTGTGAACATGTGAGTTTTGCTTAATGTGTTGAGAACATATTGCTCAATTTTAACTTTTGAGAAACTTTTTGATGTGTTTTTTTACCATGTACCCCCCCCCAAAGCCTATTCTTTAGTAACTAATTAATGAAGAGTGTAAGTAGCTAAACTTGAATAAAGATGAGAAATACGAAGTGTTTGCTATCACCAAATACTAAAGTAAGAAATGAAAGTACAAGTTATATACAACAGCTTCAAAATCTGCCGCATTCCACTTACTGAAAAACAATTTATTGCAATTTATATGGCATTGTGATATCTAGAAAATGCATATCTATTGATAGCCATTGCTTTTATCCTCCTCTCAATTCTTCCCCCACAAAAATGGTTATGTTGACTAATCAGATGAAACATTATTTATTGAAGAACTATTGTTGAATTAAAGGAAATGATCACATTTCTAACTCACTCCTTCACAAGTAGTAAAAGCAAATAAAGCTCAGATTTAAATCTCTGAGCAAGGGATAAGCCAAACTGCCCATCTGTAGAATGTATTTTATTTAAGCTTTATTCACATTTAAAACATCTAGGTCTGTTTGGTATTTTGAACACACTATATTCTTCAGAAATTAACTACGCAGCTTTGGACTTATTAATCATTATTTTTTAAAATACTTTCTTGTGAGAAAATACACTTTAGCTTATAGCTACTGTCTTGTGTAATGTACTTATTAAAAACAGCATATCCCTGTAGCCCAGAGGGCTGACAGCTTCCTCCAAAGCTGTACTGCTGCTCTAAGCTAACCTCCAGGGGTTACTTGAGAGTGATGCAGCCTTCATCCCCTCCTACAGAGTCTGAAGAGATCATACCTACAACAGTCTCATACCTACAACCTCAGCTATCCTGAGAAATGCTATTCCTAAGGTGGCTACTGAACTTCACTTCTGGTAGAGAAGCAGTTTGGCTGAGCAGAGAAGAAAAAAAAAATCACTTATCATTTTCAAACAATTTAAAAACATTTATGAAAGATTAAGAGCACGGATTCAGTGCATTGTGGGCTTCTCTCCTCCTGCTCAGGCACAGGTAACATTTGATTCCTTTATATCACTTATATGTGACTTTTTATCTCACATGATGAAAATATAACAAAGAAATAAAACTGCCAAACTCTGAGCCTTACGACTGAGACAGTGAATGCTTGCAGACAGTACTGAAGAACAAAAAAGCACTGAACAAATTCAGTTCAAAAAGACTGATCATATCCTGAGGTACAGCTAGGGCTTTTTTGTTGTTGTCTGTTAAAAGTGGTATAAAATCTTTAGAGATTTTTTTCTCCAAAGATGATATTTCTCTAGTTTACTAGATACACTGTTTTACTTTGCATGAACACCCTCTTTGACATTAAGTTCAGCCTTCGGGCTAGCATCGCTTATCTCTGTTTCTAAAAATCCTCATATTTGATCGTCACATTTATTAAATCAGACTCTGAACCAAGTTCCATCATTCTATAGCCCTTTCCTCTTTTTCTTCTTCCTCCAAAATGTAAGCAAATATAGATTATAGATACATTCTAACCATAAATTATTGTACTCAACTAATTTTTCAGATAGTTGCCTGAATTTCAAATCTATAAATATGTGTAATTTCTAGAGGCCAAAAGACATGGACAAATGGTCAAATATTTAATATTTTACAACATACATTCACCACTCCAGCCCCAATTTTCTGTTTGCTTAATTTACCTCCAAAAGCCTTAATTTCTTGGGTTATAGATCCCTTAATATTGAGTAGAGGCAGAAAACACTACAGATCCAAAGAATTTCTGTCAAATTCTTACTTGTTAGTTACCTATGTCTAAAGTTGAAAACCATGTCATATTAACATGGAAACATTTTTAAATTGAAAAATAAATTTTAATGAAAATCATACTATATCACAAGACGACAGCAAGAGAAACAATCTTCTGAGTGTATATAAAATGTTGAACAAGAAGGTATAACTCTTGGTTGATATCAGCCACTGGAAACAAGCATTTCACTTACAGCATGTGGCCATCTTCAAATGCTAATTACCAGAGTTCTAGGACTCAAAAATATATATATCTAACAGAACATTTTACCTTGAAGTAGCTTTAAAACAGTAATTATAATTATCATTTAAAAAAATAATCAGTGCATTATTTGGAAAACATACCAAGGCAAGATTGATTTGCCCTTGGAGAAGCAGAGAAGTTTCATAAAATGAAGTAAGAACAGGAAAGTAGGACATAACCTCCACCCCAGGTTCTTACTTGCAAGCTACTCTTGATCCTAACACTACTACCTCAGTAGTTGCTCTCAGTGCCTTTTAAACAGGAGCTGTGTGCCATTCTCCACAATTATTTGCACTGGAGCCCCTCCCTGAAGTATGTCCCAGCTATACAGAGATGCCATATTCAGGTTTTCACGAATAACTCCTACACAAGGGCTAGGAGCTTCAGTATTCCTTGCAATACTATGTCTGAGCACAAAGGTGCCTTAGAAAGCATTCACCAACTGCACCTTGCATTTTAAAATGTCTGTACCTGAGGATGAAAACCACACAAAACCAACAAAAAACTTGTACTGTGTAGTCAGCATGTTGATGAAAATGCCATTAATAGCAACTCAGTATGAGGTCATGGACATGGCTTAAGCCCCAAGAGATGAAGCTCTGGAAGGAAACACTGAGACAAAAGCTGAAAATGCAAAACATTGCATTTACTGCTTGTAGTAAATCCTGGCAGCCCAGAACCTGATAATGGGAAGAGACAAAATGGTCCTGGGCTGGAAAGTGGACAAGGGGCACATGGTAATGCCTGTTCAAGCAGGATGAAAAGGCTGGTTTGTTATTCTAGCCAGAGAGAGGAGAAATGGGCAGTGGAAGGAGGGAAGAGTATAAACTGCAGCTGTGAATTTTGCTCCCAAGAGGCAGATGCGGATTTCGCTCTGTCTTCATAGCCTTCTCTCACATTAAACCTAAATATAAAGCTCATTCCAGGCTTTTCAACAGTAGGAAAAACTGCATATTGTTGCCCTAAGAATCTATGGGATGACAAAATTCAGTATTTTGGTAGGCTAGAAATGGTTTCTGCAGACGAGTAGAGCAGGAATAAAAAAAGAAGAAAGAATGGGAGAGCTTCCAGGGAGGAAACAATGATCTCTCTTTTACTATCCTTCAGTCAAGAAGTACTTTGGAAATTTTATTTTAATTTCAAAAAATTTTAAAAAATATTTATTTTATAAAATCTACTTTATAAAAAATATCAACATCTTAAACCTGATTTCACAGGTGGGCAAACTGAGGCACAAATAAATGAAATTATTTACCCAATCTTTCTTAGCAAATGAGTATTTATTTTCAAAAAGGATACAAGTTTCTTTATTCCCAGAAAATAATTTTTCTTTTTCTCTCTCTCTCTCTCTCTACTACACCACAAGATCCTGTCACTGGCATTTCACAGCCTTATCTCCAGAATTACAGCATGTTGAGAAGGCTGTTGTCTGTATCATCTGGCCTGAATGAACAAGTATAAAAATAATCCTCATCATAATGGCAACTCATAAACCATCGAAACATATGGCTACAATGGACATCACACAGTCCATTCCTCAAAGAGTTACACAGTTTTTCCCAGTGGCTAATCAGAAGCATCCTTCCAGTAATTGCATTTTCCCAGACCACTGCTTTTAGTTCAACCTATCATGGACAAAGACAAAAAATAATTTTTTTTATTTCCCACCCCTCGTCAAATTCTACATATCTCATATCTGCTATTGTGTCTTCCCTGGGTCTCTTCTGTAGACAGAGATGCTTGAAAACCTACTATTAAACTAATCCTTTCTTTTGGTCATGATTTTTAGCTCCTTTTCAACCTTTCTGAACTTTCTGCAGCTTGTCTGCATACTTCATAAAGCATGATATCCAGATCTGCTATGCTACGATAAGAAGTTCAGACCTTATCAGTGTTGAGTAGAGCAGAAGGATTACTTCAAGAGTCATCATTTCTTAAGACCCTAGTAAGATGATAGCAGTTTTCACAACAGCTTAACACTCTTGATTCAGGTTCAGCTTGTGATTTACTGCAAGTCTAGATTTTTTTTTCTCTCTCCAGAACTGATAGTTGCTTTCTTTTTGTAACTATACGCTTGATTATTCTTGATCCTATATACTCACACATACACACATGCTAATGTCAACAAAATTACAACATATGTTTCTCAATTTGTCAAGATCCTTTTGAATTGCAGTACCATGAACCAGAATGCTTATGTTCCATTCCTAGTTTGTATTATCTGCAAAAATAATAAGCATACTCTCCATTCCAGTCTCCAGATGATAAAAAATGAAAATACAAGAAAGTACAGACTTAGATCCCTGTAGAAGCACATGCTAAACAGCCTTCCATTTCTAACAACAGCCACTGATAGTTTTTAATAGTCAGGTTTCTTTAGAATCATCATTCACCCACTTGATAGTAGGTTCATGCAGCCCATGCTTTGTTACTCGCTTATAAGTGTTGCATAAAATACTACGTCAAAAGCTTCATACAGACTATATCATATATATGCTCCTTATTTTAACTTCTTTACCTGGAAGTCCCATTGCCCTGTTAATTATTTTGGCTTGAAACAATGAGTTTTTGGCAAATCCATTCTGGTTGTCACACACTTCCTTTTTTTTTCTCCGAGGTATCTGTTAAACATCTGATTGTATGTTCCAGTATTTTTCCAAGACAGGATCTCAAGTTGAGCTATCTGAAAATCCTTAGCAGCTCCTCTTCTTTCCCTTTCTAAAAACAGGCATCAGGTTTGTCTTTTTCCACTACTCTGGAACCTGACTTGACCTCCATGAGTTTTCAAAAATGGCTAATGACCTCAAGATTGTTCCATTGTTTTTTTTTAAGTGTTGTAGAAAGAAGTTTCTGAGGCCCATCTGATTTGAAGATCTAACTCCTTTAAGTACTCTCTAGCCTACTTTCTCCTGTTCTAGCCTTGGATCTTGCTTCCATGTGGCAGATATAAACTCTGTTTGCCACATGATCCCAGCTGACCTTTTCAGTGAAGATTAAAGCAAAAAAAGCATTAAAGCACGTTGGCCTTCCCTAGGTCATCTATTAAGAGTTTCTCCCTACTGTTGTATAGCAGACTAATATCCTCCTTGATATTCCTCTGGATGATAACATACTAATAGTTTGTTATCCTTGATGTCTCTTTCTAACACTATCTCTACCACAGTTACTCTTATTTTTATTTTATCAGAACATGAATCTTTTCTCCTCTGCTACATGTTCTGCTTTCTCCATCACACTTCATTCTGTGTGATTAAAAAAATCAAACACTGGTATATTGGTACACAAAAGGAGATACTCTTTTTGTCTGCACCAACATATACACTTCTGCCTGAAAAGTGTCATGGTGTTATGAATTTTTCAGTATTAGCAGGAATAGAGGTGCTATAGAAACAATGCTTTAACTATTTATTGATTGGTGCTTTAAGAACATCTGACTCTGCTAAAATCACATCTAGATAGACTTGAAACTTGTTTTATTTAAACTCAGTGTTGCACCATTGCCAATATTGAAAACTCGAGTTTAGGGATAAAAATTGGTGCTGATAAACAAATTAACTGGAAAGAAAATAATATCAAAATTAAACATATCTCAGCACTGGACTTTTTGGTGTGTTTCTCAGTACAACTATTGAGGGGTGGGTATAACAATAACAGTTCCCACCATACCTGGCAACAGAGAGGGCACCATCTGGGTTCTGTGGTCTCAGAAAATGCAAGAAGAAGGGGAGGGAAAACTCAGGAAAGGGGGTGAGAGGGAAATGTTATGAAGGGAGACGACTGCCATGGCAAGTGAGAATAAGAGAGAGGACAAATATTTTGCTACCTTCAGGGCCTGAAAAAGCTCCTAGTAGCTCTGTCCTTCAAATGTGAAATTTATTACTTAAATCCCGGAAACTATTTTTTCTTCTTCAAAATACCTTGGAAAGAAAATGATAAGAGGAATGAAACAAACATAGCCTTTCAAAGCTTGTTTAAATCTTTCAGTTGAACTATTTCTAGAATAAGGGTCCACTCTTGACCCTTACTGCAGTGAAACTATTCAAATTGGCAGGGATAACTCACATGAACAAGAATCACAAATCTATTTCCTAATACACATATGTAAAAAAAAAAAAATTGGGTCCATTTTTCTGCATGTTTCGTAGATACAATATGAAACAATGAAGAAAAGGCTTCAGAAGTGATCTTACTTTTGATTATCTCAAGTTGGAAAGAAAACAAATTAATAATTTGCAAACCAACAAGAATTCAACCCTGAAATGCCTCTGGTCATCAATTGTTGCAAGAAAGGAAAAACAAAACGCAAAAGAAAACCGAGGATTATGTTCTAAAATCAAGAAAAGAACAGCTTCTATACAGAAGAGATGTTTGCTTTATACTCTGCACAGATGCTGTACAAGCAAAATTCTCAGTATATTAATATAAACTGTCTGAAAAAATTCGACCCGATTTCATAAGACCAGAAAAAACAAAACAAAGGGAAGCTTGACGTTTATGGGCTTTTTCCTCTAGCACAACCACGCAAGCTGAGCTGTGGAACTGTGATGGAAATATTAGAGCTGTTGTGACTGAAAAAACGCAGTGATCATTTCATTCTTCCTGTCTTTTAATGCTCCAGGGTTTTGGAGACGAATAGGAGCAATAAGTTCACTTTGCAGAATTAATGCTGTAATTCTTTATCATAAGAGCAGAGCATTACCTCAATCTGATTTTTCTACAAAATGGTTCAAAGTCTATTTTTAATGATGGCCCTAATTTGTTAACACCTTTTAAATTATTAATCCCCTTTATATTCAAGTAGTTATTGCATGTCATAACAATGTATCTATGCAGGGAAATTTAATAGTATTTTCTGCATGTCAAGAAAAGGCTTGTTCTGCAAAATGCTATTAAAACTGATAATGAGCTAAATATTTGCCATAGCAAACACTGAAATTACTATATCAATCAACTTTGGGTTTTCTTATTCAATAAACAAAATTTAACCTATTAACTTTGCCTAATTTTAGGCAGGAAAATGCTTGTTTTCAGGCATATCTTGCCCTTGACTTCATATCTTTATCATCTGATAACTACATTTTCCTGGCCAATTAAGCCATTGTTTTGAGTCAGACGTAGTAATATAAGCCTTTTATTCTGTCTTAAATGCAACTATATTACTAGATTTGGAATGTGGCTTTCTCTGAGCAAATTTAGACTACATATTTAAGCACACATATATCACAGGAAATTATAAGCTATGATCCTGAAGACATGTTTCACATTAAAGAAAAAAAAAAAAAGGATTTACAAGGAAGTCAAAGGGTAAAATAAAACCTTATGTTGCAAACCTCTTAACTCTTCAGATTTCGGTATCTCCATGGATTTATCTACGTGGCAGTACGTTTGTGTTAATATTTCAAGAAAATAACTCCAACAATATAAAAACTGCGTGCAAGCATCACCACTGACAGGCACGCGAAGGAAAGCCTCCTCTTTCATGAGCATCTAAGGCATAAATCTGAATGCTGATTGAAAACCTAACATCCAATGCAGGGAAAAAATGAGGCAGGTGCCATCTCTGAAGAGCACGCATAAGCTGAAATGGTTTCCTGCAGAAGATGAGAGCCTCGCCTGATGCAGGAACAGCACCACCACACACCAGCAGACACTGTTGCTGTTCCTGCATCAGAGCCTGTGTTCACTCGCTCGCTGCCTTTTGTCACAGCAAATCGCTGTGTGACCAAGAGGGATCAGAGCGCACCCTCTAGAGGCTAAACACAACCCCTGGCACCATCGCAGGCCACCCACTCACCTCGCTCCCCCCAGCCCAGGCTTCTCTGTGGCCCCAGATCCCAAAACACCCACAGACGACCATGAGAGGGGTACTGAACAGATGAGTTTTGCCTTGGTGCCTTGATGTGAAACGCTAGAAAGCCGTGTTCTTTCACGAGTGCATCCTGTGCAGCGATGCTGTCCAGGACACTACAGGTGCACAAACAAATGAAGAGTAGGATTTTCTTACCCCTACCTGCAGTGAGAGCCACGTCTTGCTCATGCTGGACTCTATCATGCAGCCCATAATAACTTGAAAGAAAAACATATCCTACACTCGTGTATCGTAGGGGAAGCAAAGTGGAGTTAAAAGGCACGCTCCCTCGGTTTCAAGGAGAAGAGGTGCATATAGTAATTCAATAACCTGTGGTTCCTACTTAAACACAATTCCTTAATAGAAAAAATTTCTAATGAAGTGAGGCAGAGACACTC
The DNA here is from genome assembly GCF_000700745.2 of Antrostomus carolinensis. NCBI lineage: Eukaryota > Metazoa > Chordata > Aves > Caprimulgiformes > Caprimulgidae > Antrostomus > Antrostomus carolinensis. Next base: position 23,429 of record NW_010310012.1, on the reverse strand, counting down.
CTGAATGGAAATTAACTGTGCTGTAAGTGTCATTTAGGTAAAACAAGGCTACTTGTAAAGGCTTATGCTCATAGACAATGTTCCTCAGCTTGCAATGAACTAATTTCTTCTTTTCTCTTATTTCACATCCTGCTATACCTCACTGCTGCTTAATAAAGTACTTGTGCAAAAGAATACCAATTTCATTTAATTAGGGGCAAGAACAATATTAAGCTATTTTTTTCTATATAAATTACATGAAGAGTTGACCTAAAAGTACCCAAATTCCCCTCAGAACAATACTGTCATGTTAAATCTCTTACACTTTGCTCTCCAGGACAGTACTCTGTTCATTAAGTAACAATTTTCTATTAAAGATCTTATTTTTTCATAACAATAAAAACTGTGATTTTCAAAAGGATACCATGGATTGGTCATAAATACACGTAATGTCTTAAAATGTTTCACAGTTTTCTCTGGCTATCAAGATACACCAATTTTTCAGGTACAAGTTTGCAACCACTTATATATAAAACTGCACTTGATGTAATTAAGGCTGAGGTTGTATCAGCAATTTGTGTGTAAAAATAGTTAAATGATAACGGTAATTACCCCTCCAGTGAACATAATAAAGCCAGGATGTTCTGAATTATTTTAAGATTAAGTTTAAAAGAATCTCAAATTTACAGAAAGATTGCTGTTGAATGCTCAGAAACATTTTCAGTTTCCTTGTAGTGACACGCAATACATAAAACCTACATAAATACATAAAGCATTAGTGTCTGCAGTTTCAGTTAAAACTGATAAAAAATGCTTTGCGGTTTTCAAGTACTTCTGCTTACAATACCACTAATATGACAGGAAAAAAGGGAAGAAAGAGTGACTATGCAACAGGGGAGTGTTGTTCACTTCTAGCTCATACTGTGCCAATACAGAGAAGTACACCATCGGAGGTACACCACGCAGAGACATGCGCCATCAGCCAGCTAAACCCAACCCTTCAGCGAGCTACTGAGACTGAGCCACTGTGGCTTAATCTGAGATTGTTCTAAAGGTCAATTTTTTTTAGGTGATTATATTTGTTAATAATGATTTTTTAATCTTACTTTCGGCATATAAAAAGTTGGCTAAGATCCCAAACTAGAGAAATAAATTCATGTATAGTAAAGCAAACATGAAATAATCTCATGGGTCTCAGGTAGGTAAGAAAAACAGGAAGATTACTACATAGGCAATTACCAAACATATGTGTATATTTATATATATATTCTGTGCAGTCTGAATGTACAGCCTGGAGAACTGCATCAAAATCAGACAATGGAGACAACTTTGGAATAAGGAAAGAACTATGAAGAGTTAGGATTAATCAAAAAATCCAATTGAATTTATTTGGGGGAGGGAATGAATAATCATTTTTAAAATCAAAACTGTCATTTAAAATATTAAATAATAATAATAATAATAATTAATAATAATAAACTTCAGCTAACTCTTGCAGCAACCAAACACATATCAACAACTAACACCTCAGATTAACAATTAAAACAACACTGATGGAGAGAAAATTTTTTTTGTCTCTTTTCAGGAAGCTGTAGAGCACAATCCTTCAGTCTTCTAAGTAATGATTACTTCAGAAGCACTGAAACCCTTGTTTTAACCATGGAGACTGGGATTCTCAGGCACATAGGAAACCTCAGTCTAGTCTAAGTAAAATGTAACAGCCTCCTTAAAATCTAGATCACCAAGCTCTATGTACACAGAAATTACAAGCTCAGGAAAAAAAAGTTTTCTCCTTAACTAAATGTGACTGTTTGTGTTGGACATTAGCAGGTCCCACACATGCATCCCTAGAGACAAATATTGGAAAAGTTTTACCTCTAGGGATGCACTGAAGACTCAGGGATTATGAGAACTTGAACACAAAGATCAAGTTTATAGAAATCAGTAATGATGTTCTATGTTCTAAAACAACATACCTCATTTTAAATCTGAAAATAAGCAATGTTCATATACAATTTTCTTCTTCCTTTCCATTAGGAACACCTCTCTCTCAACACCCTCAAACACAATGGCATCTCACAATATAAAAAACAAACCAGTATGTGTCTCAGCAGTACTTGGTGTACATGTGAGTAGGGCAAAGAAACATTTGTTTTCTCCAGAGAGGTTCCATCTATCAATCTGGAGCATTCACAGCAGAATGAGATGGCTGAAATTAGTAGAAGAAAATCAAACACACCTCTATTTCACATGAAGTGAAAGAACATATGGAAGACCAACTGACTGCCTGGCCATAACTGCTTCCACAGGATACTCTTTTGGTTCAACTATGATGAAGCCATTTTCTGGAAGCAGTGTCTCCTTGAGCAGAATGTTTGCTGGATGCAATTTGAGTGGGTTTTATTGATCATTTGATCTACTTGAAGACTGATGCTTTTTCTACTCTGTTCCCTTAATTATAACTTCTGCAGAAGACAAATATAGCCTCAGACTTCTTTTAATGGATGAGTCCTATGCAAACAATAGCCTTGCCAGCTTCTAACTTAGGTAGAAGTTTCTCTGTAGGGTAGCTCTTAGTAATGGAAGCAGCTACACTTAAATCTAATCTTAAGTTAGGACAGAAAGAGGAGTGACATTTAGAAAGAATTTGACTTGAGAACCTGGAGCTAGGAGCTATTGCAGATAAGACTACTAGAAGGGGTTCTGAGATGCCTTAATTAGGTTGCCATGGGAAGAAAAAAAAGAATCGATGAAAAGGGAATAAAAGCATTTCATAAGGGCTCAAAAGATGAGCCATTTGGCTTGTAAATATTTTGATTTCTCTTTACAAAAGACTGGCAAAACAGAACTCAGTACTTAATTAGAGTACTTTAGTACTCTAATTAAGTACTTTAGTACTTTATTAAAGTTTTATTAGAATCAAGAGCTGTGAAGGTACACAGGGATATTATAATTTTATTTATCTAAGGATATGGATTCAATTGCTGAGCACTGAATCTGAAGAAAAATCAGTCTTGTTCTTGAAGTATCAAAGCAGACCGTCTAGAACGGATCAGATCTCGCATCTGGGTCTCTAGAAGAAACATCCTCAATCATAACAATCTAAAGCATTTCATTTGAGTTCAGTTGCATCTCTAGTATGAGTTGAAGTATGACTGGATTAACTCAATAAGATGAACTCAGAAATATAGCTGCTTTCCTGCTTTGGAAACTTATGTTAAGGAGAAGAGTTCTGAATTATGTAAGAGACTTTGAATAACAAAGCTTCCCAGCACTCAGAGAGACCATTTAAAATTATGCAGCAACCCTTCCCTCTGCACTGGTCTGTTTCTTGCTGGTGAAGCCCTTGTTCTTCCTGTCCTTTTGGAGCGGATACCAATCTACTGTGCTCAGCTGAGTGATATGGACTAGTCCTACTGGACAATATAACTGGAAAATAAATATTGAGGAAACAGGATCTTTGCACCTTCTTTCTACCTCCTTCCATCAGTCATGCTCATAAGAAGGAACCGCCTTCCCTCATACCTGATTAATACTTAGACTAAGTAATCCTTATAACCATCCTTTTCAGAAATCACTACAAAATTTTATTCTAAATGTCAGCATGTTGGATAATTCCTTTCTCCAGGGTCACTGCAAAGATGGAAGGAATGAATTTGAAGTCCTCATTAGAAAGATACAGAGTTTGAATTACAGACAACTTTAGACATAAAGGAAAAACTTTCTAGGTTTTTTATTTTTTCATTTTCCTTCATAATTTTACCCTTTAGAACAGATTGTCCATGGATATTGTGGAAGGTCTAGATACTTTTTTAGGAATAGGCAAGACAAATTTCTTTTAAAAATGTCATAAATACATTGGGGCTGGAGAAGATGACTTCTTAAAGTCCCTTCCATTACTATTTTTCTATGAGCCTATGTTTATAGTCCTGGCTCATTAAATTCCACAGTTCTGGAAAAGACTAGAGATGATGCTGCCAAGGTGATTCGGGTATCTTCAAATTA
>NW_010310012.1:0-19414 GCF_000700745.2 Antrostomus carolinensis | reverse complement strand
TTCACGTTTTCCCTAGCCTGCCTCTGATCCTCCTAACTGGCATCTAGTCAAACTAGGGCTGAACTTGTACACCTCTGTGTTTAAACGCATCAAAGTCTCATAGTTTACAGAAACAAACGTTAGAAGCAGATTATTTAAAAAAGGAGATTGTATTTATGTGGAATCTGAATGTTATCTTTGATTGTCCTATCCAAGTATCTCTAAGTAAATAAAACCTCTCTCTCCCTGCCTTATCATATTCAACTCCTCTGTCCTGGTACTTGCATCTTCTCCAGTGCTGAAGATTCCAGCTTTTCCTGTTTACAGGCTCTACTGAGGACAAATCTTTTTCTAAGATTGTCATTAAATGTGGCAAATGAAACCCAGGGAGTGTACACAAAGAAGGTGGCTGAAAGGTGCTTCATAATGTTGGGAAACAAATGAATTGAGTGAAAAGTAACGATAATTATACTAATAAGCTTATAATATTATAATATAACTGGAAAGATGCAACAAAGTAGCAGTTTGTTGTTATTTGGCTTACAATTTCAAAAGATGCAAAACACTTGCTAGTGTGTCAGCCTTATTGACTATACTCAGCTTTAACTGTTCTTACTCAGATATAGATAAACTGTTAAATGGTGAAAGCCCCAAGCAGTAGGCTAAGTTATTGCACACACATTATGTCTGACTCAAGGGTTCAAGGCTCAGCTAGGCAAGTTAACAGCACGTCATACAATTGTGTACGTAAGAGGTACTTTAGCAAACAGCCTCTGAAGAAATGGCATACTGCAAATGCCACAATATTATTCTGACAATGAATAGCAGACATGATGTTAGTCTCTTTCTGCAAATATCAGATGTCACAGTACGCAGTTTATCTGCATCAGAAAGATTCAAACTTCCACTGTAAGGAATCTAAGTTCCTGAAGTGATACTCAGTTCACTTTGGCATTGAAAGGGATGGAGAGATGTCATGTATTGCATTAGAATCTCTTTCTAGCACTTCCAAAAGTCTTACACTGATGTCTTCTTCAGTCTAATCAAGGAGGGGTAGTAACAGTGTCCTACTGTTTTGATTCTGTGGTAACAAAACTGGCATAAAGAAGGAATTATACTGGAGTCTGCACAGTATTACTTTATGCTGCAGATTGTGCATAGTATTACCAACTCCAGATGGCTTAGGGAACAAGGGATTTAATTTGAAAAAAAAAAAAAAAAAAATGTTGCAAGAATCTAAATGTAGAACTTAAATGTAAGATTGTAATAATTGAAAGGGAAGATCCTGGATCTGCTGCACAATGTACTATTACAGACTGAACTGTACATTTTAAGGTAACCCCAAAAAAATCACAGTAGGACTTAAAATGAAATAAAAAAAATAGTCTGAGTATATGTAGGGGTTAGGGCTACCTCAAAACCTTCCAGGAATCAGGGAAGCCTGTGAAATGTATTGATACAGAGATGCACTGTTGCATGTAGGTAATGATGTGCATATATATATTCTGCAGGAATAACCGAAGATCAGAGTTCAAAATGCCCTGGAAAATTTAAACATCTGGGTGCAAAACCCCTAGATCTCTTACTTAAATGGGAAAAAATACTCTGAAAATAAGCACTTATTGTCTCTTCAATCAAAGGTTAAAATGGATTCCTTGCTGATTTTGTCCATTTGCCAATTGTTGACAGCTGTCAATATAAGGATTTGATTTCTTTATCGAAGCATCACAAACACTACATTAGTATCTTCAGAGAAAGATCTTGACTGTCAGAGCTGCAGTTTCACTGCCCCAACTCAATTACTGCATTCTTGAACTGCAATGTATTCATTTGTGGGCACTGGGGCAGTCAGTGGGAGGGTATTGATTGGAGTATAATGTCATGAGTAGCATCGAGAGTAAGATGAAAAGTGTTTTCTGCTTAATGGGTTGGTATTAAGTAGGTGGGAACGGCTTCTAATTAGCCAACAATTGCTGTGTTTCGCAGTTTCCCTCCTTTCCCTCCTCCTGTCGGTCACCAGCTGCCAATCTCTCTCCTTTTCCCTTTTTGTGTGGAGTTCATTGCTCACTGCAGTGAAAGCCTTTGTTTAAAAAAGAGGGCTCCCAGGGTCTCATCTGCCAGGGTACAGCTTGCTGCCTGCGATGAGTAGCAACTGTCAGTTTATTTTATCTCAACCTTTTCATCATTCTGCTGAAACTGGTCGAGTGAAACCACCTGAGAGACCTGAGGATTCAGTACCTACAAATCATTAGCCAGGACTGCTCAGTCTCTCCCAACACAGCAAGTCAACTGAACACTGCTTAAAATATAGTCCGCTTTAACCCCGTATTTTCCTATGGATGTATTGGAACTCTTCCTGCATCCTCTGCATTTTAGTTTCATGATCCTTCCTTCAACATACTACAGCTATGATTAGTGAGTAATGTATTTTTCAGTGCTTCTCAACACAAATGCTGAAGAAACAATCTTTAGAAATACAAAATCTAATATACTAAAATCTATTTATTAGAATATCTCCAACTGGAACCTCCCTCTTATCTAGGTTATCTTCCCCAGTGTGAATATCATAGCTAGAGGTTCCCCAAATTATTTTAACCTCTGCTTACCTAGAAGTTTTTGATAAGGCATCTCAGATAAAAGGGTCAAATTCTGATCATAGTTACACTTGAGCAACCCCCTTCAAATCAACACATTTTTATGGGCACAACAAAAAGCAGTATTTAATCCACAATTTTTAGCATATCTGCAACCTTTTCCTCTCTTTGCCATAGAAATTCTCTCTCTGTATGTATGTATCTATGTACCTATACTCCACATGCACATGCTTCTTTCAAATAGAGCAGTACAACCATTAAAAACTTACCAAAGTATGTGAGAAAAATAAATATTTTATTTTGAACTAAAACCAAATTAAATCTTCTAAATTAAGTTTCAAAGTCATTAGCCTGAACAATCTTTTTGTGGTAATCACAGCTAACTTGTTGCAGTCATTACTAACAGTTTTAATACAGCAAGTGAAGCATTGCTTTCCCCTATGTAAACATTGAGTCATTTCAAGATATATAAGAGATGACAAGAACAGAAACCCAGTTATTCTCCCAAGTATTGGCTGACTTCCTAAAGCTTAAAATCATCAATGTCTCAGTTCTTTTCTTACTGCAGCATAAGTGTGCATACTTGTATGAATATCAACAAAATAAAACAGAATTTGCTTTAATATTGTTCTCAAAACTGTGCCAAAGGTACCAGTGAGGATAAGCTCACTCTCAGGGAATTATACATCTCAAGATGCTGTTCAGCAGATTGAAAGGTTCTGGAGTCACATAATATTGATATATTGATATATTGATAATATTGAATGGTTAATTGAGTGAGTAGAAACAAATGGATGAGCCTAGGGGCACGGTCATCTACTTAAGCTAGCATCTGGATCTTCAAGCTAATTAATCACCTAGTTGTATACTTAAACTTAGTCAATCCATTCACACAGGTGACTCGGGTCTCTTTAAAGGCTATTTTGATAGCTTTTTTTGTCACAATTTTCTATTAACCTATTTACCATGATACTCAATATGAAGTGTGATTCTTTCCAGTGTACTCTCTGACCATAACGTAATAAAAACCCAGAGCATGAAGAACAGTGCCAAAATGTTAAGTACAAAAAACCTGAAACATCACTCTTAAAAAAACCCCAAAATCTTATTGATTCTACTACAAGCACAAATGATATACCTGATAAGATACAGACTGAGATGCTAGCTACTGGGTATAGAGGTAACTGACTTGCGCTCCTTAAACATTGACTGGAAAATATACATAAAATTGGGGTTTGGAATGAAGGTGTGTGGGGCCAAAAAGGGCCAGAAACCATTCAAAAAATCACAAAATATTCCTGATGATTACAGAAAAGAATAAAAAAAGAGGTGGGTTTTTGGGCAAAAGAAATATGGCTTCATAAATAGATTAATTGTAGAAGTATGGCACTCTACTTTTTAAAATAGATTGGCTTGTTCTAAATGTAAATAATTTAAATCTTGACTATCTTCAGACCACAGAATCTTAATAAAAGCAGCAATCTGTCACTTAAACATAAGACGAACATAAAAGGATATGTCTAAGCAGAGGAAGGCATCTCTGGGAAAAAAACCCCTCAAAGACGCAGAAAAGAAGGCTTTCTTGGGAGACCAAGGAGAAGGAAGGTGTTTGATACACTAACTGTGACTCCTGAGATGACCTAAGGGTTCTGTTACAGAAAACATACACTGAATACAGTTTATTTGTCTTGGCTTTGATTTTCTGTGTCTAAAGAATGTTGGGGAACTTCTGGTAAGGGAGAGTTTGCAGTAGAGAACTGTTTTCATGTTGGTCCGAGGTCAATCTCTCTCAGTTAGCATGTTTGCAGACAGCACCAATAAAAGGTTCTTTATGAAGTCTAAATGACAACAACCTTCTCAATACTAAACAAAAACATAAAATCTTCTGAGAACAAGAGCACATAACCACCAGAGAATCTCTGCTTGCGTACGCAGCACAGGAAAGGGGTCTATGATGGGTGCTTGCGGAGAAGCCCCAGGGCCGCTTCAAAGTATGCCAACTGGTTATTCCTCCTTTGGCCCTGCAACCATCAGAGGGTTGCCAGAGCACAGCAGCTGCCAGCTCTTCTGCTTTATGACTCTTCTCTTTGTCAATGCATTTCTTATGCTCTGGACTGCAGGCAAACCTAAAACTTCTAGGTGCCTCCAAATCAAGGATTTCTCCAGAAGTGACCTAATGTGGTTGGGCAAGAGCTTCAATTTCTTTTGCACCATTCAAGTGTCCTACAGAATCAGAGCAGGACTGAACTTCTGCCCTGAGAATTTTTACTTTTTAAGCTGGTAAGGAAGATCCACTTTTATAGAAGTACTGACAGTGCAGTGCACAAAGCTACACTAGTTCAGTGCATAAAGCTACACTAAAGGGTCTGACAACACTGTAGTTTGAACACCACTTCCAACTTTTTTTTTTCCACAAGAAAGAACAATTCACCTCTTTTAAGGAACCATTTTCCACTCATCTAGAAAGCTTGTCTGTGAAAACACAGCTGGATGCCAACAATATTTAGCACAGGAAGCGTCTAAAACAAATGCATGGTGAGATTTAGACATTTCCATATAAAGTATCAGATGGAAAAAAAAATCTAGATGAGATCCAAATTCTTTTCTGGTTAAGGTGTTTTTATATAACTGTAGACAACAAGAACACTTACAATCACATTAGATAGGATGATAGTGAACTTTTTGAAGTCATAACATCATTTAGGCATACAATAACTGCCAACTCTTGGCAAAGACTATGAAGAAACTTCTAAGACATTATTCCATGGTTAAACATTAAAATATTATATGAACTCTCCTCTCAAATCTGGTACTGCCAATCCACAGCCTTGGCCTAGATCTGATCCTGTATAGCAATTCCCAATTATTTAAGGCAGTATTTAAAAATAAATCACAGTAAAAAAACCTTGGATAGTGCATTTGTACAAAGCATAAGAACATGGAATATCAGCACTCCCCTGACATGTCTTCTCAGGCAAACTTCAGCCACCAGCAGAAAACACAACAAGCTCCTGTACTCATGGAAGAGCTGACAGAGATGCTTAAATGGTATTCTCAGAGTCTTTATTGAGAATCTGGTGATTCTGGCCACTGATCACAATGTGCTGAAAAACTTCCCTGTCACCCTCGGTTCTTTAATTCACACTTTCTGTAGTCCAAGCAATAATCACTCTCACTTTCTAAAAATATCAAAGTATATCACTAAGCATACTTAATCAAATACTTAATAACCAATCCCTAATTAATAATAAATAAGATATGTAAATCACATAAGCCAATTTTCTGAAACACACCTGTTCCATGTCATTAAGATCTATATGTAAGCATACTGGTTTTCAACATTTACTTAAGGTATTTTGCATTAATATCAAAAGTACAGCAGTACAAAAAAGACTGAGAGTTTTTAAAATTAAAAGTGAGATAAGCTAAAATTCAGCAACTGATGAGTGCTAGGTGATGTAAATAAGAAGAGGCAGTCCAAGTCCAGAAAGTTTTAAGGAAAAAAATAATGACAAAATCACCTCTAAACTTTTTATTTGTTTGTTTGCTAATCATTTTCCTAAATGCATATATTTTCGCATTTCTAACCACAGATTTTTCCAGAAGCGAGCAAATAATTCTACCTGATAAACCCCACAAAAACGCACAGAAGTCATCCTGTGAACTTCAGCATTTGAGCTACTTTTGAAACAGGCTTATTAAGTGAGCCTTTGTGCCTCTGGCACAGGGACAGCCTTACAGTCTGTACTTGGTCACAACACTTCCTTTGCATAATTTAAAATCACAGTTCTCATTTAACAGTGTGAACAAGTGGATAATTCCCTTAGTTCATGTTCAGTTGTGTTTTCCGAGAAAACACCAAAATCTGTCTCTAAAATTCTTTCTATTTCTCATTATTTTTGGTCATATTAACAGTATATTCTGAAAAAATAAACAGTTTCTATAACTTGCTATTGACATAAATGATAAGCATATAGAGCTTGAAGCAGAGTCCATTACAGATCTTATCTCCAGGTGCTTGCACAGTGAACAGACCGCTGAGGGGCCCCGAAGGTCATCAGGAGGCACAGACATGCTCTCTGATTTCCAAAATGAGGGTCTGAATCATTCCTATCTCCTTTACAGCAGTGATTGGGAAGAAAATCAGTTTGACTTGTTCAAATTCAGTCTAGCTACTTTGTGACTGGCAGCATTTGCATTTAATTATCTTTACTCAACAATTTAGTTACAAAACCCACTAACATACTATCAAGAAGAAACATGTTTAAGGGAAATATTAAGACTGCATGCTAATTTCAGTCACCATACAAGCCTATATATTTGCCTTCCGTACATGCTAACTGAAGAACAGAACTTATTAAATAATAAATGAGACAAACAATATAACAGACACACAAACAGTGGCTTTGAGGGAGTGCGTGCATGTGCACAACTCTGGTAGTCCCACAGTAGTAGTATGATATGCCAAAAACTCTAAGAGAGCTTTAGACAGGAAATATGCAGTGAAAGGATCCTGCTAAAATAAGCCTCTACCTTTCTACTAACATAAAATAAGAACTGTTTTATGGGTCTACATCTGTGTAAGCTAAAAAGACTTGTTATTTTTGTAGTTTTCTTCAGTGCACCATATCTTTTCTTTCTCTTAAATGTTCTCAGATCAGAAAATCTGCTACCACTGATGAACACTCACTGGGCAAATAGAAAGAGTAATTTATAGTGCACATTCCCGATAAAGATCGGTTTTATTTGCTAGAGTACAGTCAAGCATTTTGGCTTCAGTGCCATGGCTTAACAGTTTTATTAGCATGCATTTGAGGTAACTAACGTAATTTATTAATGGTCGAAAGACAAGATTTGTAATTACGAAGCAGACTGTTCTACTATTGGACACTATTAGCAAAATGGCCCATTAATTACATGGCTGTGGTAAGTTACAGTAGCGAAATATTAACAGAATTTGTTTAGTGTAATCTTTGATCTCCTATCTCACTTCTGGCTTCATCATTCTTTAGGGATAATCCTTCTATTAATGAATGACAAAGTCACACACACAAGCTCCATCTAAAATGCATCTGTTAAGATCTCTGTTCTTCAACACATTAACAATTTTGTGCTAGACACATTTTTAATAGGAAAATGACATCTTAAAGAGCTTTTTAAAATGTGAATTGGTAGGTGACAGTTTAACTTTTTACACAACAAAAAGGACACACATTATGCAATGTACCATTCCACACATCTACAATAGGGAGCTGGAGAAAGAATATTGAGGGGCTATATATTTGGGAGTAAGAACAAAAGGTATTGTATTTTCCAAGCTATAGTTTTAGCTGGTGCATGTATTCTAAATCACCTTGAAGGCTGTACAGGTATGGAATGCTAGAAATAGTCCTGATTATGATGAAGTATGTGGTACAAGATGACTCCATTGATTGTAAGACTTCACAATTGATGATATGGGTAAAACAATCATTTATGTTGCATTTGTAGCTGTTATAAAAAAAAACCCAACAAAACAAACATAGAAAACCTACAGTAAAATCCGTCAATTTTGCAAAGTTCACCCAAGTCAAGAAATGTAAAGCTAAATTGTGGTCAAAAGCACATAACATTTCTCCAAAAAACAACTGAAGACTTTTTAGTATAAGGAAAACTATAGATTTCAAGTCCACTCTAAGTTTAGATGATCTCAAGCATCCAAGGTCTTTTGCTGAGGTACAACTTTCCCAGATGCAAGGACTTGGACTGAGAGTTGCCAGACTCACAGAAAACACAATTCCTGGTCAGCATTTCATGTAATCAATATCCAAAATCTGATACAGATTTTTCCTGCCTTCAGCACCTTTAATTATTCTTCTGCCTTCTAGAAGGTGACAAGTCAGGAGATTATTTATTTAAATACCTGTGAAATATTTTCTCATCAGACAGCATTAGCCATGCTGTGGGTTCCTTTTTAGGTTTTAACATGGAGTCACAAGTCTTTTTGCCAACTAATTCTGCTGATAATTATTTTTTTATATACATTTGACTAAACATAAAAAGGTCAATAAAACCATACTTGTTCTTGCAGCAGCATCTCACATTGGCATAAGCAACTCTTGTAAGGGAAGTCAGGTGACAGTCAATGCAGCAGATAAAAACATTCTCCTTTGCATTTATAAACACTGTTTTCTGACAATCCCATCCCTTTTGTTTTTTGACAACTTTGGTCAAAACATCCATTTTATTAATAAATGTTGAGGTAAATTGAGTAATTAATGGTCTTTCCTGCCTGGTTATTGAAATGTTTGATTTAGAAAATAAGCCTTGGTTGGAAGACACAAGGTATATGACAGTACCTGAATTTAAATGTCACTGTTCCTCCACTAGCCCAAGTATTTCTTTTGCCTAAGAATACAGAAACTACACTTATTTTTTGTCACAGAAAAATTATTCAGTCAGAACAGTTAGAAAGAAAAACTTATTATCTTCCTTCTTCCTTTCATTAAATTCCCCTGTGGATTAAGAACTACTACTGCATCTTGTCTTTAGCTGTTTCATCCTCAAAAAGGCTGAGAAAATCTAGTAGAGTATCAATGTTGAGCTATTTGAAAGAGCTAGAATACTGGTCTATTATCACAGCAGGACTTTCCAAAGTGATGAGTTCATCATAGGATGCACAGGCATTCTGCTGGAAGGTAAGATAAAGGCTGTACCTGAAACTCAAAGCTGGTGAATCCTAATATTGAATCGGTGCCAGGTCATGTTTTGCCAGACAAAGATATTAAAAATGTAATGCCAGTACTAACGAGAGATTTGGCACACAAAACATGAGGAATGTTGCAGATTGTGCTGACAGTGTGACACTATGTTTTCCTGGATGTAATCTGGGTATCATGAGAGTAAGCTTGGAGCGCTAATGAGAAGAATGATACTGAACTGGAAGAGCTGCTAAATATGCAGTAGCCACAGGGTTCCTGGAGTTAAATGGAACTAAAATGAAAACTGTAATACTGAAAGTAATGGAGGGTAAACTAGGCAGAAGTACTGAAGGAATAGAATCTCAGCAGGCAAAACTTGTTTCTGGTACCATGCTTGCCAGGACATAAAGGGCTGTTTTAATCACACTCTTTTTATCCCTTAAGTCCTGTTAAAGAGGAGCATGAAGCTTGAGCTTAAGGAGGCACATATAATTTCGGGATATAAATGTGTTTCACAGCTGTCTGGAGAAAGCAATGTATAAAAGTTGGACAGAAAACCTCTTTAGGTGCAAGAAGTAATATATATGTTGAAGATGCAAAGATAATCCTATCTCTTTGGGGCTCCTGTTTTTTTTTGCTGTCGCCATAGTTAATTTTTGTTGGCCATCTATTTACATAAACTACAGATAATGATCCTCATATGAAATGCATGTAAAATCGCTTGACATCGGATTCTTCTTTGACTATCTCTGTTGGAATTCTTGGCATCTGCACTACAGGTCTAGAAACTTACTGTCTGTTGCAGGAGACATACATCCAATGAACTCTGCCGGTCAACAAAATCTGAGAGTGTGCTGAATACTCACTTATTGAGGCAAAAATCATAAATATATACAGTAAATAAAAAAGAAACACATCATTGTGAAAGAACTGCCCTGTTACCATCACTGGAACTCTAAACATAGTGCTATCTAATTTGTTATCTCTTCAGGATGTCAATGAATATCCTCCTTCCACAATTCTCTCTTTTCCACTGTTGCCTCTAGTATCCTGGCTCCTGTTAAACCACTAACATCTTCAATTATCAGGCTATTAACCACTTATTTTATACATAAAGTTAACAATTGAAGTTATACTTAATTGTTCCAATTCTATGAAAGGAAAACATACACAAGAAAACAGCAGATAAGCAGTTCTTTGTCTCTGAGGGTAAGAAAACTGAAGGAATTTGGACACGGTAACTCTGAAGTGCCATATTATGACTTTGCCCCAGCTGTCATTTATTTCCACTCCACTCTAGATTCACACTCTCCACAGGAATGCAGAGAGGAAAGTTTTAAGGTGGAGTAGACTTACCTCTTTTCTTTCCACAGTACAATACTATTTAATACTATAAGTACTTGCAGATAATGCATAATTCAGTTTGTGTTCTATTAATGTATAGTACATGGGAGAAAAAGTAAAGAAAATTTAACCCATGAAGAAACAGAAATCCACACAAAGTCCTCCTCTAGTCTTCATCTGAGACAAGGAAACACAGTAAAGAAACCACAGAGTTGCTTTCTTTTTTTTTTTCCTTCCCCTCCAATGCCATGTATAAGGATGCCAAAAATAAAACAGCATGTTCTTCTGAATTCAGAATTATGTCCAATATGTGAAGCAGAAATTACTTTTTACTTTTAGTAACAGGGAACTTATTTTTGGATGCACTTGAAAAACTGACTGCAAATGAAGATTTTTTCTTTCTTTAAAGATTAAAATAATTATATTTGACTAAACCAATGCATCACTGCCTGTAATTGTTATGTTTTGGAAAACAGCACTGAAA
Organism: Antrostomus carolinensis; assembly: GCF_000700745.2. Taxonomy (NCBI): domain Eukaryota; kingdom Metazoa; phylum Chordata; class Aves; order Caprimulgiformes; family Caprimulgidae; genus Antrostomus; species Antrostomus carolinensis. The sequence continues at coordinate 8,333 of NW_010310012.1, read as the reverse complement.
AAAGTAAATTCACAGCAACTACTATGAACAACTAAAACCAACTATCTGTTTCTCCCTGTTATATGGTATTTAAACCTGTTTAATTCAGTCTTTAAAATAAGCAGGTAAAGGAGTATATCTAACCTCCATTCAGTACAAGGATTAAACCCAGGAAATAATTTAATAAAACTCTACAAGAAAAATGACTTAACTGTTGAGGACAATACAGCACTAATGTGTTTCATAACCAATGTCTTACCAACTGTAAGAGGGTCAGTGCACATGTCACTTCTGCTCTCCATCCATGCCAGCAGGTACTTGAGGCTGACAGGATCTTCTGCTCCTATATGGCTGTTAAATGCCATCATCAGTTTATGAGCCTTTGCAATGCCACAATAAGTCTCTGCTTCATCCACTACGGGCAAATTATTTAAAGGTTTTGCTGCCTCAAGAGCACGACTGAAATATTCAAAAGCTCCATTGTATTTCCCCTAGTAAAGGAGAGAAAAAAAAAAGAACAGAATTGTAAAAACTACTTGTAGGCACCTGTGTTTTACCTTGACATTAGAGCCTGCTCCTCTGGCAACTCAGAGATGTTGCAGCTGAGAGGCCAGCCACAGAATGACTCATGTCCTGGCATTAAGCAAATTACTCTACCCTGGTGTTTCCTAACCTCGAAAATCCAGCTAACACTGCTCATATCTTTCTTAGTAACTCAACAAAGAGAAACAGTGAGAGAAATATAAGCCATTGTTGCTAAATAGAAAAAGAATTTATCTTTTTATCCTGCAGAATACAGACATCTAACATTCATGAATTCAGTAAGAAGCATAAGCTACAGCAGATAATACTTTATGAGGAATTAAAAAAAGTATAACAAGAACTATTTTTTATGTGATTTATGGAAAGAAAACTCTTCAACTTCTTGACCAAAGAGGAATAAAGAGAAAACTAGGGAAAATTATGACAGGCTGAAGGATACTACTGAAAAGCTAAAATATTTCTTGGTATATTTCTTTATCTTTTACATACTTCTTCTTTGCCATAAAGCCACTTTTAGTTACCATCAGAATTGGAGTCAAAAGAAGAGTTGCAGGAGCAAGCTTCTAATATAAGAAGTAGCATACCGCCAGACCTAAGCAGAGCATAAATAAAAGATTTGAAAAAAAATCTAAAGACAAAGAGATTGAATGGCTAGGAAATTAATGACATCTCTCATTAAAACTAGATAGTATGATCCAGGCATGAAAGTTAGTACATTTTCTGTTGGTATGGCAGTGTATAATAACTTTATGCTCTAGTATCAGCATTGTCTAATGTTTAATTATTATAGAAAAAGAATCAGATGACAATTTTGCCAAAATTGTTGAGAAGGGTAAAAAAGGAAGGCTTTTGCGAGGCTTTGAGGAATTTCAGAGTGACCCAATAATACTACCGGAGTGGTTATGTGATATCAAATAAAATTAATTCTGTAGAAAATAAGAGGTAATTCATACTGCTTGAACTATTTGTAACTTTTAGTGGGTTCTAATTAACTCAGGCTCAGGAAGGTGGCCTTGGAATAACACGGGCAACTCTGCAGTGGCTTCTGCTCAATGCAAAACAGCTCAAATATCTAGGAAGCTCAAACTATATATTAGAATGCATTAAGAATGCAGTGGAGAAAGCTAGAATAGGTACAATCTATGTAAATAAACAGTATATTAATAAAACTGGACAAAGCAAATATATGCCAAACAGCAACTATAAACCAGGAATAGACTGCAAACTGCTACCAACTACAACAGAAGAATAGAAATGAATCAAATATAACTGAAGAGCAAGAAATGTAAAATTAATTACAGATAGCTCTCTTCTTTTAATAGATTGTTTAAGGTGACAATCTTGATCACAAGCCTACTAAGAAAGTTGGAGATCCTTGTGGAAAAAAAAAAAATCAACAAACAACAGAAGGCAAAAAATGTCTTCCTAGGAGCAAGTCATTATGGAACTGTTCATCTTTTACCTTACTCTGAAGGAAGTAGTTTTGAATATTGTCAGAGCTAGACAAACTTCTTGTGGCTTTTCTTCTATATGTCTAACATTAATTATCGCCTGCCTGCTCCATGGAAGACGCCTTCCAGTTCTCCCATTGGTGTGGAATTCTGCTGTCCTGATGGCACAAACTTCATAACTGAAAACATTTTCAGAATTGTCTTATCCTTTTACTATCAGCTTGATTTAGGAAGATTGAAATTCCCTTCTGCATAGAGTACAGAGACCCAGAAGGAGAGACTCCAATTGGTATCTATTGCACTTGATAACCACTTTTTGGAATCAAAATTTGTATAACTATTAAAATGTGCCTGTAATTTAAAAAGGAGAAAAGAGTAATAGAAATTCAGGTAGTCTGTAGGCTTTGTTTAATACAGCAGGAGAGCAGAATTAGGCCCATAAGGACACAGCAATTAATAAAGAATGGTAAGCAGTAGGATAATAGATAAAAAGCAGAAACATCTACCTACCATACCCATGAGAGCTATAACAGGTTAAGTTATGCAATTAGTGAGAGGAAGGCAGCAAATCAGACTAAGAAACTTGAGAAAAGTGAAATGAGAAATCAGAGAGTGTGTCAAGCTAACTCCCTCACTGTTTGTATATTAAGTAAGCAACCTGCTTAACAAACTGGGAGAAATTAGACCTAATAATTGTGCATGACACGAACCCAGGCATTTTAGGAAACAGGAAACATGGGTAAACCAATCATGACTAGAAAGCAGGAACTGAGTGTACAGAATTAAAGAAAGACAGTGATAATGATGGAATAGTGAGATGACAGAACTGTAAAGGTACAGCAACAGCGTGGACAGAGCGAAGTGGAAGTGTTCTTCACTTTGGGAAGAACAGTAGAAGTTATACTCCTGGTTTACTAAAGGTCCCCAAGGGTAGATCTGGATATAAATAGAGATATCTTTAATTTTATGAGAAGGACAGTACTACTGCAAATTGTATCATCGGGGAAAGTACAGAGTTAAACAAAAATATCCTGATGATGACTCAACTTGGAGAATACTGGTGCTGACAGCTGACCCCAAGCAGGCAGTGATCCAAGAGAGGAAATGTTAATTTAGACACAGTTTTGGTAAACTTTGCTGATCTTGCAGAAAAATTGGTATAGAAAATGGGAACTATAATACTTAAAGATACTGGTTTTTTGTATTTTAATTATATATAAGTCACTACGTTTCTTCCCTTCTACACCACTACCCCAGTTCAAGGCAGGAAATTCTGAACCGAGAAAGAAAATTTAGAGAATAACCAAAAAGAGGTTAATTCTTAAAATACCACTTCTCATAGAATTATTAGCAATGGTGGCAGACAATGAAACAGTAAAGTAGTTAAACAGAATTTAGTTAATTATTTTTCAAATTTGGAGTAGAATAATAAAGCACAGCACCAAATCACCCTACTTTCTTCTAAGTTTCAGATTCATTTTAAAGTTACTTCAGCAAGTTCTTAGAGACTTTAAAACTTAGTTTTCAATAGGAAATTCAGCATTTATGCTAAGAACATATGTAGATAGAAGGCTCTCAGGCTAGTTTAGAGATTACAGATTAAGAAATTTTTCTACTGCTTATGAAATAATAATAAAAAAGGTATTTGTGGGTAGTGTAGTGGAAGTGAAAAGGGGCAAGTAGCCATGATCTGAATTTGGAATTTTTATTCATCTATTCTAGAACAAAATCCTATGTGTTAAATATGGTGTGAAATATTCACCTTTCCCAGAAATTTAAGGCACATTTTGTTTAGTCACACAGTATCTTCTCCTTTGGTAACTGTCATAAGATACAATACCTGGATCAAATTCTTCTGGGCCACCTTATATGCAAAACCAGATTTTTTACCATGAATTAAACCAAACTGTTTGACATCATTACTACAATCAGTACTTACTCTTTCGTTGTAAATATTCCCAAGTAATATACATGCATCCACCAGGCTCTGGCTTAGGTGAGCGTTCTCAGCAGCCTTCATAAACTCTCCCAAGTACTGAATAGTTTCAGATGCTTTTCCTTGACTGAAGCAAAAGATAGAGACAAAATTAAATTTTCACTCAGATGGCTTCTCCAAATGATGAAGATTATCCCCCTGTTCTGAACTAACTTTGTGATGACTCATCTGTGACTGGACTTTATTTCCAAGACAGTTGTCTATGCACTATCTGTGCTGAGACTAGTGAGACTAGTCCACACAGAACCTTGGAAGGCAGAACTGGATCCTTTGAGTGAAAAAACAAAATTCTTATTCAGAATATTGTGCCATATTTTAAGGCTAAAAATGAAAATGCAGGTGATAATTTTACAGGGGTTTTGGAGTTTCCATTATTTTGGTATTTTTTTTGCTAAGCAGTTGATAACATTTTCAATAGAGACAGAACTCACATCCTGACAAAATAGGGGAAGGAAGTAAGAAGGCTAGTTTTTCAGTAAGATTTTCTTGTGCCCCTGTCATTTAGAGCTGCCATTTCTTGCTCTAGAACACTGGTGGTACAGGGTAATGGTGCTGTCCCTTCGCTTTGGGGTTGACAGCCTTTCCCTGAGTGTAATGCTGCACTTTGGCTGAGTGGATCAAAGGTTGCTGGAGTCACACAGACAAACCTATAAGCTGTGGACTGCAGGTGTCATCCCCAAGTCCCAGTGAGATTAGAGCAACCTGAGGTCACAGCTGAATCCAAGTTGAAAATTGGCTAATGTACTTTGACAATAACATTTGCAGATTTCCCTTTTTTAATAAAGCTGGTCATATTAACAATATAAGATCTCTGCAGTATGATTACAAGACATAAGATAGACATCTGGGTTTGCTCATGAGTAAGACACTGCACTCTTTTTCCCTTTAAGGCTGAAGTGTTACTGCAGCTGACCTCAATATTGGCCATGAACTTGAGCCACTAATGTAGGAGTGTAGCATGCTAAATGTCAAGCCACCAAGCAAGACAGAAAATCCAGTCTTAATTAAGAAACTCACAGAAATAGAAGTTCCTGTAAGTGATAAAGAATTGTGACTTATTTTCTCACCATTTTAAAACACCTTCAAGTTATATTCCTGCAGCAAATGAGTGACTGGGGTTTATTTACATTACAGTTTTTATTATAAAATATATTAGGGATATGTGCTTTCAAAATCTGGCAGAAGTCTTCAATTCCCTGTCTTATGCTATCAGAGTAATTATAACAGGGTAACACCTGCCATGGAACAGGAAACACAGCAAAGCATGGCTGCAAATTTACAATATTGCAGTGATTGTCTGTATGTGACTAAGATGATCTAGATTGCTACAAAAGGATGCTAAACCACTGCAAACTATCATGCTTGAAATGTCCAACTATATGCTACTGTAAACCTTAGCTGTTAATAAGCAGAGTTGGATTTACTGAAGTTTCCTAATTTAAGTAATTTAATATAAGGAGAATATTAAATATACTGTACTGTAAACATTTGCCAAGTGTTAAAAGGCTTCTAAATTTAAGAATTAGAAACAGATTTTTCAAATTTTTTTTTTCTTCCTGAAAAGAGAAAATCAAATGTTTCCCCACAGAAATACAGCATATGATTTATATAAGTTAAAGGACAAGGTTAAAGTGTTAGACAAATATTAATTCCATTTTTTCTAGTTTTCTATATGCAGTGCACAGGTGCAACTTGAAGAGCATATTATATGGTATAATCATCAAATCCATTCAACCAGACCTTTGAGAGTTAAAAACATATATTCTGAGGAAAAGGACTCCTCGGTCCAAGGAATGAGAATGAAACAGTGCAGAATATTTGTGTATCAAGGTGATTCCAGTTTCCAATTGGGAAAACAGGACTGTTAACACCCACATCCCCTGACAACTGTCCAATTATGTATATCACACTTGGCCTACTGTTTGCAGTAGAAGTAATCAATAAAGGATGTGGTTGAGTGAACATAGATTTTGGTTGAACCAATGCATGAAAACTTAATCATTTACTCAGAGTGGAGAAATCAAATAGAGCAGAGATGAAACAGCCACTAAGGGGTTTGTTGATTGTGCCACCAAGTTTGTGGGCTAGAGGCTGAAAGTAATAAAGCAAATGGAATCAGTGACAGGAGAAAATGTAAAAAGGTTTTCTTAATTTCATGAATTAATAGAAATGCTTTGATGTATTTTTGGCCATTTTTTATATTTCACATAAAATCCTATGCTCCATGTATAGAAACTATGAAAATTGCTAGGGCATGTAACCTCTTTCAAGCAAACAGAAATCAATTTGATACGTATCAGAAAGATATTTCTCACTGTTAGAACTTCACTTACGCCAACTAGCAATTGGTTGGTACAGTTTAACAATTTTTCAAAGGAAGTACTTTTAAAAGCACTACAGCTTGAGATATTTAAAGTATGCTAGAAGGATTCCTGAAACACTTTATCCTGCACAAGACCTGGTAACATGATAAACAGATCTTTCCTACTCAAAGGGCTAATATTTTATAGTTCCTTCAAAAATCTACATGTTATCTTATACAGCCATATACTTTCTATCTCCTTAGACATCACCTTTCTAAATGCGTAAAATGTAATTTCCTAAAGATATAGTCATTCATGATCCCACAGAACAGTTATGATGACTTCAGCAGACGAGATTACATATCTGCAGCAACTCATTTTCCAGTTTCATGCTAAAATGCCCTATGAGATTTTTACCCCTATTAGACTTTTATGAAAATATGCACCTTTTATAGGATTGCTCATGTGATTGAATTGGATGTATAAATCATGTGTCCACAAGAAGTCATTACCATGGTGGACACTGGCAGAATAAGTCAAGAACATGATGCTATTATGTCAGATTTTTCCCTGGAAAATGACATGCCTAAACGCACATGATAGCGAATTTCAGTTTCCATGTGTGTGGAAACATCTGCAGCAAAGATTTCACAAAAAATTCCAAAGCCACAGACAAGTTCTGAGCAATCTGTGAGGGCTCAGCCACTTTCTCCAACCTGTCACAAGGCAGTCAGTGCAAATTGTCACAGACATTTTGGTTATAATACATTATTTTAGGGCAACAGTCATCTTTTCTTTGTAAAGACATTATCCTTCAAATTTAAAATTATTTGCACAAGTCTGGTGTGGCTGCATCTGGAATATTGTGTCCAGTTCTGGGCCCCACAGTTCAAGAAGGACAGGGAACTGCTTGAGAGAGTCCAGCACAGAGCCACCAAGATGATTAAGGGAGTGGAGCATCTCCCTTATGAGGAAAGGCTGAGGGAGCTGGGTCTCTTTAGCTTGGAGAAGAGGAGACTGAGGGGTGACCTCATTAATGTTTATAAATATGTAAAGGGTGAATGTCAGGAGGATGGAGCCAGGCTCTTCTCAGTGATGCCCAATGGTAGGACAAGGAGCAATAGGTGTAAGCTGGAACACAGGAGGTTCCGCTTAAATTTCAGAAGGAATTTCTTTACGGTGAGGGTGACAAAGCACTGGGACAGGCTGCCCAGGGAGGTTGTGGAGTCTCCTTCTCTGGAGACATTCAAAACTCCCCTGGACGCCTTTCTATGTGATGTCATTTAGGTGTTCCTGCTCCGGCAGGGGGATTGGACTAGATGATCTTTTGAGGTCCCTTCCAATCCCTAACAGTCTGTGATTCTGTGATTCTGTGAAAAATACAAGTAAAGAAAAAGTGATCAAGCTGAGTATGGAGATTCTGTCACCAACAGTAATTATTGATATACTTATCCAATATTTTTCTGAACAGACTTGCCAGAAATTTGCTTGTTCGCTCTACATCAGACAAGTAAATATCCAAAAGTTTGGTGTGAGAGTAAACAGAAAATTACTTTTTTTTTTAATGTCTCTCTTTATATCAGCTTTTCAAACCATTTTTGTATGCCCTTTCCTCCTCCGAGGAAGAACCAGTTGAGTTGGACCAGCATGATTTTGATCACGAAAAATTCTGTTATTGAATTCTGAAAAGTAGGTTTGTCTGAAACATCCATCATAGTGGATTACAGAAAGCGTTCTATCAGACAAGCATCACATGGCAAAGGGGAACTGATCCAGAAGGACTGCTTAAGACAACAGATCACTGAATCACCATATAGTTAAGCTTGGAAGTGATGTCTGGAGATAATATCTATCTGCCTTGCCCAGAGCAACTAGAGGAGGCCTGTGTCCAGTGGAGTTCTGAGTGACTTTTGAAGGATGGAGATTCCACAACCTGTTCCAGTATTCACCCTCACAGTAATCTTTTTCTTTGTCTTGTGTTTAAATGGAATCTCATGTATTTCTGTTTGAGCCCACTACCTCTTGTCCTGTCATTGAACATCACTGAGAAGAGCCTGGCTC
>NW_010310011.1:0-3656 GCF_000700745.2 Antrostomus carolinensis | reverse complement strand
TTAGATGCTTTGGAAGAGGATGGACTTTGTCCACGTTTCAAGGTTGGGGTTGTTTAGTGCTTCTCTGAGGCTGGGAGAGCTTTTCAAAAGGTCTATGTAGAAGTATCCACTCCCAAGTTCTTCTCTTCAGAGCTGGTCTGATTTTAGATGCTTTGGAAGAGGATGGACTTTGTCCACGTTTCAAGGTTGGGGTTGTTTAGTGCTTCTCTGAGGCTGGGAGAGCTTTTCAAAAGGTCTATGTAGAAGTATCTTCAAACCAAGTGTGCAGAAACATATATATATATATATCTTTTTATTACTAGAGGAGGGCTATAATGAGTTGGTGGACTAAGTGGTGATACAGAGGTCATGATTTATAAGTTTTGATGCTGAACTGTGCTCCTTTAATGACTTTTTGAAAGGGGAAATAGGAATTTGGTAAGAGCAGAGCCTTTAAAAGCACAGGAACTGCTATGGCTGAGCGCTGCTGCTCGAGGGAGGACTCTGGGGTTCAGGACAGATTTTTGTGGAATCCTGGATTTAAAAGCTGGGTAGATGAGGTGCTCAGAGATCTGGTTTAGTAGTGGACAGGTACAGTTGGACTCGATGATCTCAAAGGTCTTTTCCAATCAAACGATTCTATGATTCAGATTTACAGCCACAGCTGCACTAAGTAGTGGTGGCACGTGGAGAGTTTCTTGTTCACTAAGAGAGTTGGTGATCTTGTGCTTGCATATTTGTGCCTTAAAGTAGGGAAGAAAAGGTCTTTAGGAAATCGAAAAAGTTGCATCATAGTGATGCATCTTAGGAATGCATCATTGGAATTTTAGTGTACTGTGTTGTGAGCGAGGTTTGGAGCTGTCAGGCAGGACCTTTGTACTGTTAGTGGCAGCAGGACTGAGCTCTGACACGTCCCAAATGGATGGAGTGAAAACGTCCATGCAGTATTTGCTGTTGTATTTATCAGTGTATTACCATTTTGAAAAACCATGAGCAAATTCAGCATCCTAGAGACAACGTGCCGTGCTGTATGCTCTGATTAGAGTTTTATTTTGTGATATTTTACAATATCTTTTAATTCCTTGATTGCTGTGGGATGTATTTCTGTGCTCCTCTGTCACTGGCGTCATGTGAAGCAAAGGTAAGGGACTGGTAGATGAAGCGTGCATCTTCCTAAATAAATGACCTTAATTTGACTGTAGGCATGTGCTTAATTACACTTAGTTTACTCAGCAGTCACTATTGCTCTCTGTCAATAAACACTTGTTGCAAGCAACAGATTGGAGAGGGATAAAGGTGCTGGCTAAGTGGAAGCAAGCGTGTGCTCCTGTTTGGTGTCATCCAGGTCAGTCACAACATTGCAGACTGGGATTGTTCTGAGAAATGATTCCTGTAGGGATTTACCAGAAATTATATATATATATATTTTCCCCTCCATAGAGTACATACTGCCTTGCTATAGACAGCTGGCTGCCTGCTGGTGTAATACAGAGCATTTATTTCACTCTGCAGAGAAAGTTTTCAGTCAGTTTAGGAATTTTTCAGCTGTTAATTGACATTCTTGTTCCTAGAAAATAAAAAGAGAGGGGGTATTTTCACAAGATGAGGGTTTACACTTTATATCCCACACAAGTAATGGAAGTGACAGGAGGACGAGATGCTGATTTAATGTTTTTGATTTTGTATTAATTTGGGGGGGGAAACGTTTCTGAATTTCCCCCTGAATTTCCTGTAGTACCTTGGTGAGTTTTGTAGTTTTCCTTTTTATCTCTCACTTGCCATAAGTGCTCGATTTAGGTGCACTGATTATAATCTTAATTTCAGACTGTTTGCCATGCTTGGCACAACTTTCTTTGTATTATAAATGCATTTTCCTTTCTGCCTAGGCAAAGCTTTCAGGGAAGGGGAAGTAAACTGGATGCAACTCAAACTGGTGTCTCCAGGAAGCCTTTCTGTCAGCTTGCAGCTACGGGCATAAGCATTGCAATAATTTTTCTTTGAAATGTTTGTGTTTCTGGAGTTTGTCCAGTGTCGGCTGTAGAACACATGCAGGATGGGCTTTGTGTAATCCTGTAGTAGTCCTTCAGGACTGAAATCCAATATATCTTGTTAAATACCTGTAGATGTGTCCTACACAGCTGAAAGCTGATTTATATTAATGAATCAAAGCTCAAATGAGGAACTAGTGCTAATCTAGTTTAAAGTATTAACTTTTATTACAGATGTAATTATTATTTACTCTTATTACTGATCTTACCTCTGCACTTCTACTTGCTCCAAGTCTGAAACTTTCACAAAACACTCAGTGGTGGCTCATCGCTGTTGCTATGAAATACACCGGCTGCTCTTCTTTGAGTCTTCTTTGAGGTTGCCCAAGGAAGTTGTGGATGCCCCCTCCCTGGAAGTGTTCAAGGCCAGGTTGGATGAGGCTTTGAGCAACCTGGTCTAGTGGAAGGTGTCCCTGCTGATGGCAGGGGGGTTGGAACTGGATGAGCTTTAAGGTCCCTTCCAACCCAAACCATTCTATGATTCCTTGACAGGGAGATGGACCACTGAAAAAATTATCTTTTTTTTTCTTTTTTTTTTTTTTAACTTAAAACCATTTTTAATTCTGTTTTCTGGCCTGTAGTGGATCCCAAGCCTATTCTAACAGTAGTTATTTCCTGAATAATGCTTTAATGAGTTTCTTAATGAGTTACCGGAATACTTTCCTCCTTTAGCTTGGGAGGGAAATTGAAATCATGCCCTATCTACACCAAAATAATGTTCAAAAAGAGATAATTCTTGTAATTCTGAAAGTTTATCTACATTTTCAGGCTGTAGTTGTGAAAACATTTATATATTTATCGTATTATTTCTCTTCCCGTGTTTATGTAATTTGTGCATTAAATCCGATTTGTGGTGTAAAGACTCGTAACACGAGAAGCAGCAGTTGCTGAATTTCAGTTTCATCAGCAAAATATGAAATATCTCTGGAAATATTACTCTGCTCCATATAGCTTTGTAACTAAACTGAAATAATTACATTGAGGACTGTTATGTGTAATCATGTATCCATATGCATAACAAAACAAACAGATGGGTGAATAACTGAAGTGAGTATTGGCCACGATACTTGGATGTTTTTTGGTTTTTTAATAATATTTCTTAGCACTGCTGCTTTATTTAGAGTACTGTTTATATTATTTTAGCACAAGCCTTTTTTATAGGTTTGTGCTAAAATAATTTTTGGGGTTTTTTATAGTATTTTATAGTTTTTTTTATAGTATTTCTTAGCATTGCTGCTTTATTTAGAGTACTGTTTATATTATTTTAGCAGAAACCTTTTTATAGGTTGTTTTTTTTGTTGTTTTTTTTTTTTTCCAAATACCTTTTTGGAAGTTCAGCCTTAGGTGTTTGTGTTTGCTCTGCCTGCCTTCTCCTCCTTGTCCAAACAAAGCACGGAAACGCTGACATCACTTGATTTGAAGTTGAATGTAATAAAATAACATATGTTTAAGGAACGTAGCTGAATAGCCCGTGGATCCCAGGAGGAGGTAGCAGTTGCCAAACATGGAGCTGATGATGCCAGACTTGCTAATGTGCAAGTGCTTCCAACTGTTCTGTGGTAGTAGAGAACAGCTTTCCCAATTTTCATACATAAAATAAAAATACTAAAATAAAAAAAATACTAAAAT
>NW_010310010.1:0-8097 GCF_000700745.2 Antrostomus carolinensis | reverse complement strand
GGCCCCAGGGCGCCCCGCTCCGCCATCGCTCACCCGCCACAGCGGGAGGGAGGAGCCGGGCTCCGCTGCCGGGGGGGACAGCTCTAACTTGCTCTACAGTGCTCCGGAGCAAACCCGAGACTCTAAGGCAGCTTTGCTTTACAGGGAGGGACCGTTAAAAATGTGTCAGTGGAGGAATGAACCCAAATCCAAAGCGTGCTCCTCGGAAACAGTCCGGCACCTTTGCTGTTCAGTAATGCCGAACAACACCGGCCTGACTGTTCAAACAGGGTCACAGGGAAAAAGTCCAAAGCAGCTGGTGACAAGAGTCTTTGCTGTGCCCTGACACCTCATCAGGAGGACTGGGCAAAATGGAATTAAAAAAACAGAAATTATTTAAGTGTGTGTCCTGGTTTCAGCTGGAACAGAGCTGGGTTTCTTTTCAGTGGCCAGAACAGCGATGCAATTTGCTTCCAGCCTGGGACTTGTTATGAGACGAACACTGATAACACACCAGGGTTTGCATTTCTGCCACTGGAAGTGAAGGGCTTTGTGTTCTGTTAGTCTACAGATGCAAGACCTAAGGGGGTGAGGAATATTTAAATCAATTAGCTAAACTGGCATTTGGATATGCCAATGTGATATTCCATATCACATCAAGTCCAGTATATTAGTGGGGGGTCTCTTCCTCTTTTGTTTCTCTCTGGCTTTCGCTCGGGCTCTCGTTCTTCCAGGATTGCGGTTTCGGTTCGGGATTGTCGCTCCTCCAGGATCGTTATCTGGGAATGGGCCGGGCTCGGTCAGTTGCTGGTGAGCAGTTGGACTGGGTATCACCCATTTGCATATTTTATTACCACATCACCAAGAGGAATAGGTGATGACAGGCCTCAGGAAAGAGCATTTGAAATACACCCATTTGCTCAAGCAGTCATCACATGCTCCTGATCATAAGGGAGAGGCCATCGGACTGGAATTGCCGCTTGCAGAGTCATCTTGTTTTGGATCAGATTTACAACACAGTCCAAGGAATGGAAAACAAGATCTCAGTATCATCAAAAAGAAATGTCTCCTACCGACAGCAGTAGGTTTATTAAAAGGCAGTCCATGCTAAAGGCAAATCTGATTATACTAGACCCATTCTTATTTAACAAAGCTGGACTTTGAAATTTTTAACGTACTTTTTTACTGGGATCTGCTTTCATCCAATGCTAAGTAAAATACAAGTAAGTGCCAGAGGGACAGAAAAATTGCCTCTTTAAATGTGGGCAATTCTAAGACATAATTTCTGATCAGTCATGCATTATTTTGTGACCTAAAAAAACCCCAAACCTGCATTTAGAAGTGGATTGATACCTTGTGGGATGAAGCTACCTTTTTTTTTTTTTTTTTTTTTTTAAACACCACAGGTTCTCAGACACTTGGGTATATTTAAGAAAATTTAGAATCATAGAATAGTTTGGGTTGGAAGGGACCTTTAAAGGTCATTTAGTCCAACCCCCCTGCAGTGAGCAGGGACATCTTCAACTACATCAGGTTGCTCAGAGCCCCGTCCAGCCTGACCTTGAATGTTTCCAGGGATGGGGCTTCTACAACCTCTCTGGGCAACCTGATCCAGTGTTTCACCACACTCCTTATAAAAAATTTCTTCCATACATCTAGTCTAAATCTCCCCGCTTTTAGTTTAAAACCATTTCCCCTTCTCCTATCACTACAGGCCCTGCTAAAAAGTTTGCCCCATCTTTTTTATAGGCTCCCTTTAAGTACTGAAAGGCGACAATAAAGTCTCCCAGGAGCCTTCTCTTCTCCAGGCTGAGCAACCCCAACTTTCTCAGCCTTTCTCCAGAGGAGAGGTGTTCCAGCCCTCTGATCATTTTTGTGGTCTTTCTCCAGACCAGCTCCAACAGGTCCATGTCTTTCTTGTGCTGAGGACTCCAGAACTGGACACAGCACTCCAGGTGGGGTCACACCAGAGCAGAGTAGAGGGGCTGAATCACCTCCCTTGAGCTGCTGACCACGCTGCTTTTGATGCAGCCCAGGATACAGTCGGCCTTTTGAGCTGTGAGCACACATTGCCAGCTCACATCCAGCTTTTCATCCACCAGCACCCTCAAGTCCTTCTCCGCAGAGATGCTCTCAGTGCCTCCATCCCCTGGTCTGTATTGATGCTAGGGATTGCCCTGACTCAGGTGCAGGACCTTACACTTGGCCTTGTTGAACCTCATTAGGTTCGTGTGGGCCCACTTCTCGAGTTTGTCCAAGTCCCTCAAATTTTTAAAGTTCTAGTTAGAAACAAAAATCTTAAAACTTCTGAGGTAAGATCTATTTTAGACAGAAAAGGACCATGCTGTAACCATGGCCTACTATGTTTACGATTTTACAGGCATAATGGACTATCAATAGAGTTACTCTTACGGTTAAAACACATACATGCAAGCTTGAGGATCAGGAATTGGAGGCCCTTTTCATTTGTGTCCACCCTGTTACTATCTTTCATGTACGTAACAAAACCAATAGTTGCTGTAGAACGATTAAAAACTGTAGAACAAATAATGCCACCGATAGGGCTGGTCACATGAAATATACCCAGTTCTTAGGGACAGACAGAAGAAAATGCCCAGCTAAGACCAGGCTTGAAACACATATACCAAAATCACTCCCATTTTAAATTCTGCAGTCAGCGTAGGGTCCTGCTGGTGGGTGCTGTGGGCTCTGCCCCTGCCCGACTGTCCCGGCTTGGGTGAGCAGGGCTGGGGCAGTGCCGGTGGGCGCAGCTGCCTCATGGTCCCCTCTGCCAGTGGGAGCCACATTTCAGCTCGGTCTGAGCCCACTGGCCCAGGTCCTGCACCCCACCTCATTCCCCGACTACCCCTTCAACACCCAGCCCCCACCTTGGCACAGCTTCTTCCCCGTGGACCTGTCAGGTGCTCACTGGAGTTTTGGCTAATTCTTGTCACCAGACCTGCCCTGCTCTTTTTGTCTGGGAGTTGTGGGCCAGTGACCCTTTTTACTGAAGTCACTGTCCTTGCGGTCCTTGTCACCCACCCTCTGCTCCTGGCTTGCCTCCTCTTGCACAGCAACCCACCCCTGCTGCTGCCTCACCTGCACGTTCTGCTGAAAGCCGGCCTTGCACCTTAAGGAATTTATTCCTGGAGCTGCATTCATGAAGAGATAATTGTTGTTATGCCCTGTGCTAGCAAACAGTGCAAACATCCCAATGGTAAATAAAGAGCAATTTTGTGTGTGTGTATGAGAAAGTTCTGTATCAGCAAAGCTCTTGTATAACAGAGCTTGAATAATGCTTTTTACCATCGGTAGCTGGCAAGGAGACTTTGTCCTGTCCTGGCAAGTGATGACATGGCCTCAATAAAACATGACTTTGTCACTCCTGGCTGAATTACAAAATGAGGGGATATGAAGTCATCTGCCTTTATAGCTCTGCTCATACCAGAATGCAGTAAACCAGCCCCTAAGCAATCCAAGAAATTATCAAAGTGCTCTTGTTTCTTTCCTTATCTTCAAGGTACAAAATGAACCCTGAAGATTCCCTGAAGGACTCCAATTTAACATATTCGCTCCATAACCACAGCCTGTTACCAGGTAACTTTTTGCCAGAAAAAGAGACGTTCTTTTGTTTAAAGAGTTGCAGTTCTTGGCTTTAGTAAAATGTGCACAGCCCAGCAGACTGAAAGGAACACATTTTAAATAAACACCATCATTTTACTCTTGGTTTGGAAAGGAAGAAAAAAGTTACGAACAATAAATGGCAACAGAGTACCTCCCTGAAAAGTGCTACGGTAAGAGGGTTGGTTCTGAGGGAGATACGAAAGGCCCTCAACAGAATGGAATGAAACAGATCCTGCAGTGGATCTCCAGCAACCAGAAGGAGATTTGTCACTGGTGTCAAGGGAGTAACATCAACTCCTATTAACAGAGTACTTCTCAGAATATCTTTGCTTTTACATTGAAAGTTGTGTGAAATTCATTGTTAATTGAGCTCTCATCTTCTTAAAACTCATATTACAAGTTATGAAGCTACAGGCTGCTTGAGCTTTGAGTGCAATCCCCATTTAGGACCTTATTGTCATTATTAAATTCTAGGATTCAAGAAGGAGCTGAATTTACTGTGGCTCTGGAAAACTCAGTGAAAAAAGGCTACAGACTTTAGCCATATTCAGCATACATTTGTCCTGTGTCTGAGTGGATCACCTTTAATGACACACTCCTTTGTGGGGTAGCATCATGGATATGCTAAATATCATTCCAAAATTAATTGTCTCTACTTGAAAAAGTTAAGAGACCTTTTTCCCATCTGGAACAAACTGGGAAAAAAAAAAAAAAGACAATTTCAACAACATAAAAGAATCTCACTTTTCAAAGCCTTCCTTTTATTCTTGTTTCTGGCCTCTGACACTCCCTGTACTCCAGTAATCTAGACCCTCCCGCTGGTGCATATGCTGTGTAGTTGCAAGTTGACTTTTTAAAGCCATTTTGAGCCAAAGCATACAATCTTACCCAGTCAAACATTTTAAGGCTGCGCAGTTACACAATCTGGGTAGGGGCAATATAACCTATTGACAAACTACGGCCTGGAGCAGTACTTTGCTTAGTGAAACTATGACCACACCTTTCCACATATGAGCAATGATTTACTTGAACGACTGTCTCATATTTGGTAATTCACTTGTCTGTAGAGTATTCTGATACACAGTAGCACATAACACTGCACAACATCTGCTTTCCACTAAACGAGGATTGGATACAAACACAGATGGAAAAATGGCCAAAGAGGTAATGAACGGTGTGAGGGTAAAATAACCAACGGCGTAAGATGACCAAGAAGGTAATAAAAGAATTCATGATTCTGTATACAGTCTCACTAACTGTTAAATGTGAAGTTGCAGGCAGCATTTTTATCAGCATGAACTAGGCACAAAGTGAAACTGAACCTAAATGAGCTTTTCCACCAGCCCTGGAACAACAAAGCCTCATCTCCTACAGATCTGTGTCCTCAGCATACTTACAATGGGCCCAGTTCACTCTCCCTGTCTTCCAGTACTTTCTGCTCTTTTCTGCCAACATTCCTAGATCTCCTCCTCACCCCAGACTATCTGGGCAAGCAGCAGCCTATTTTGTGCCTGCCTTTTAGGTGATACCAACAACTTAGAAACTACATGTGTGTTGAATCAGCAGCTAGCAGCTTAGACTAGGTAACTTCTGAAGAAAGATAAGGGTTCCATCTCTTTCAACAGCAACATAAATTCTTTTAATGACTACTGGATTTCACAAAATTTACAAATCTTTTAATGTCTAGCTTTACCTGGATTTGTAACAATGACAGCTCTCAGGTTCAATTGTTAACTGGAAAGGAAGGTAATGGAAGAATGCCTCCCCACAATGTATTACCATGGAAAATGACTTTAAAATGCTGAGTTTACAACTGCAAGGGTACCAAGGACATGCCCTGAGAGTTCTGACTGCTCTTGGTTTGAAACAGAGAGAAGAAAGTTATGGGGTAGTTGTAAAAGGGGCATGGTTATAATCAATTTTTCAGCTATTTGTAGTTACTGACAGTTGTTTCTATACCATAAGCTGCAACTGCAGTTGCTAGGAACTGGATTTCATTATTTCCACATCTTAGGAGAAAGGGCAAGATGTGAAAGGTTAGAACCAAACTCTGTTGCTGCTGCAGGTGTAGCTCAATCAGATCCGCAGTGAGCCAGGCTTGCTCAAGGGTTTGAAAAAATTTTAAGACATCTGCTCTTTATGTTTTCTTAGCTGCTCAGTAAATATGGATCTGTAGAAAATCCCAGCCATGTGGGGGCATAGAGCCTAGCACTACACATTTAGTGTGATTTTAGTTCAAAAGAAAATGATGTTACATGTTATGTCACAAATGTAGTCAGTATTACAGCTACAAAGTTTACCCTTGAAATACATTCTGTCAAAAACACTGTCCGTGCCTTGAAACATTTCCCTTTGCCAGGACAAAACTTGGATGAGCTGTACGTTACTGGAATGGCTTCAAAACCAGCCACAGGCAGAAATTATTTTTAAGTGTCCGTTGTTCACAGCTAAAACAAAGTCTCCTGCTACACAGTGTTCTGACACAGCACAGTACTGGCATGCAGCTCTCCTCAACAGGACCATGACCTCCAAAATGACAGCACACAACTGCGTGCTTACTGTGAACCAGTAACACAGAAGTGTTTGTTTTCCTATGGTTTTATTGAAAACTAAAAATAATACTTTGCACAGAAGTACTTCCACTTAAACAAGCAGAACTGCCTGTAAGCATCAATTGCAGCAAGGGTAGGAAGGTCAGATATGAACTGCTTGGTTATACATCTAGATACGAGCTGGTTACACAGCTGAACACTGGGTGTCTGGCCTCATGCTTTGTTTTACAGCAGTGCAATCCCACTAAAACACACATTTTCATATGACAGAAATCTAGGTAACACCACAGTAAATCATGCCACTGAAAGTTAACTGATAACACTTCATAGAACAGAAAACATTTTTCTTGGGGTTTTTTATCAGTAGAGTAATAGTAACTGCCTCTTTGTAACATCAGGTTACACACCATTGTCACCATGTACAGACAAAGGCCTGTCTTCTGTTTTATTTTCAGTCCTGGCTGCCTTCTAGTCCCCTAAGAGCTATTTTCTCATCTCATGCCCCTAACTCCATTCCCTGGTAAGCCATGTGGCTGGAGAGCTCCAGGGCAGTGCCTTAGCCCAGAGATGCTGACCAGCCTCCGCTGTGCTACAGCCAGGTGGGCACAGGAACTGCCCTTAGTTCCACCAGCAAATACTCACCAGATTTCTCTGCTCAGCTGATGCATTTCAGCCTCGAATTGCAAAATGTCTGTTGTGCATTTGTAAAAGATACCTCCATTAAGGCCAAGTATGCAGTTTTCCTGTGTTTATACAACAGAGTGAAACAAAACTTTGCCTAAAGCATGACTCTTGCCAATTTACTGACCCATTTCACCATCTTGTCCATGCTCCAACCAGGAAACTCATTATGAAGGTTGTTTCCAAACAGTACTACTGCTTTGCTGCAAGAACCTAACCTCTCAGGCAGGGCAGATTTACTTTTCACTGCATTTCCTTAAGACCATGAGTCAACACATTCATGTGCTCAGAAAATTAGGACTCAATGCAAGACCCATTTCCTCTCATTTAAAAATTTACAGTAACTCAGAACCAGTAAAGAAACCACAATAGTGACACAAAGTATGAACATAGTATTCTACAACTGTGAAAGACACCTGGACTCAGGTGGTTCTCCCAGTTCAGAAAAGAAACAGCTCCTTGACTTCTCATATAAATGCCAAAGTGTTAAGACAGCTGATTTTGAAGTAACTTTAAGTTTTAAACAAATAAAATACAAAAAAAACCCCAAACCAAACAAAACCCCAGGGCTATTACTTGAGTGGGAAGAATGCTAAGGTGATATTTTTTGATAAATAAATGCTTTTAGTATACAGCCAGTGGGAATCCTGTTGACTCTGGAACAAAAACATGTATACAAACTTTAGCTATTCAATTTCCTTCTAATAATTTTTTTCTGCATAACCTGCACTATATAAAACCATTAATTTGCTCAGTCCAGGACAAATGTCCCAGTTCAAGAAAAGATATCCATTCAGAAAGTGATTAACTCCTATTAACTTCTTGCCTTTATTTATTAAATAAAGATAAATTTAACAATGAAGTTACATAGTTTTCTGAAATAAACCACTGTCTGATCCTGCATTAACTTCTTAACAGTTGCAGGACACCATCTTACATTGCAAATTGGCACTGCAAAGTGATAGGTTGTCACAAGTAATATTTTCCTCTCAATAGCTACAAAAAGCTAAAGCAGAGTTTAATTTTTGCTTTCATTTGCTGTCTGCCTACTCCCCCTTTTATACTCTATTTTTCATTTCTTTTTTCCTTTAGATATCACCTCTCAAACTGACTTAATAATCTAACACTCGCAAAAGTGATTTAATTAAGGAGTGAACCCATGCTGAACATTCTGCAATGCACACAGGTATGTGAACTGCAGTTTTGGAAACAGTTTGTTTGCTGTAAACAAGATTTATGTTATGTGAAAGAACTCCTGCTG